>NW_027248504.1:197500-286204 GCF_031021105.1 Erythrolamprus reginae
TTCTTTTCATTAAACCAGCCATGCCCAGTTCCTGCAACCGTTCTTCGTATGTTTTAGCCTCCAGTCTCCTCATCCTCTTTGTTGCTCTTCTCTGCCCTCTTTCTATCTAGAGTCTCAACATCTTTTTTTGCATTGTGGTGACCAAAACTGAATGCAATATTCCAAGTGTGGCCTTACCAATAAAGTGGTATTAACAGTTCACATGATAGAAACATAGAAACATAGAAGACTGACTGCAGAGAAAGACCTCATGGTCCATCTAGTCTGCCCTTATACTATTTCCTGTATTTTATCTTACAATGGATATATGTTTATCCCAGGCATGTTTAAATTCAGTTACTGTGGATTTACCAACCAAGTCTGCTGGAAGTTTGTTCCAAGGATCTACTACTCTTTCAGTGAAATAATATTTTCTCATGTTGCTTTTGATCTTTCCCCCAACTTCAGATTGTGTCCCCTTGTTCTTGTGTTCACTTTCCTATTAAAAACACTTCCCTCCTGAAACTTATTTAACCCTTTAACATATTTAAATGTTTCGATCATGTCCCCCCTTTTCCTTCTGTCCTCCAGACTATACAGATTGAGTCCATTAAGTCTTTCCTGATACGTTTTATGCTTAGGACCTTCCACCATTCTTGTAGCCCTTCTTTGGACCCGTTCAATTTTGTCAATATCTTTTTGTAGGTGGGGTCTCCAGAACTGAACACAGTATTATTCCAAATGGGGTCTCACCAGCGCTCTATATAAGGGGATCACAATCTCCCTCTTCCTGCTTGTTATACCTCTAGCTATACAGCCAAGCATCCTACTTGCTTTTCCTACTGCCCGACCACACTGCTCACCCATTTTGAGACTGTCAGAAATCACTACCCCTAAATCCTTCTCTTCTGAAGTTTTTGTTAACACAGAACTGCCAATGCAATGATAGAAACATAGAAGAGTGACAGCAGAAAAAGTCCTCCTGGTCCATCTAGTCTGCCCTTATACTATTTTCTGTATTTTATCTTAGGATGGATCTATGTTTATCCCAGGCATGTTCAAATTCAGTTCCTGTGCATTGACCAACCACGTCTGCTGGAAGTTTGTTCCAAGCATCTACTACTCTTTCAGTCAAATCATATTTTCTCCCGTTGGTTCTGATCTTTCCCCCAACTAACTTCAGATTGTGCCCCCTTGTTCTTGGTTCACTTTCCTATTAAATACAATACTCAGTACAATACGTGATCTTGTGAAGCCCTGATTTAAACCAAGCCTTTTTACTAGTGGTTTAAATCATGGTTTAAATCGACTGGATTTAAATCACATCCACCCTGGGAAACACGGTTCTAACCCTACCCCCAAGCAAAACCTTGTCAAAGACCTTGGAGTACTCATATCCAAAGATCTAAGTCCTAGAGCCCACTGCAACAACATTGCCAAAAAGGCTTTAAGAGTTGTTAACCTTTGAACTGCTAACAAGAGCTTGCAAAACATTTGTCAGACCAATCCTCGAATACAGCTCGCCTGTATGGAACCCATATTGCATATCTGACATCAACACAATTGAGAGAGTCCAGAAATATTTCACAAGAAGAGCCCTTCACTCCTCTTCTCACAACAAAATACCTTACTCTACCAGACTTGAAATTCTTGGTTTAGACAACTTACAACTCCGTCGTCTCCGTTCTGACTTAATTATAGTTCATAAAATCATATACCAAAATGTCCTACCTGATAACGACGACTTCACCTTCAACCGCAACAACACACGAGCACGGAATCGATTTAAACTAAATGTCAACAGCTCCAAACTTGACTGCAAAAAATACGACTTCAGCAACAGAGTCATCATCGCCTGGAATGCACTACCTGACTCTGTGGTTTCTACTCCTAACCCCAAAACCTTTAACCTTAGACTACAATTGACCTTTGCCCCTTTCTAAGAGGTCTGTAAGGGGCGTGCATAAGCGCACCACTGTGCCTACCGTCCCTGCCCTATTGTCTTCTTTAGTTACTTTTTATCATTACTTATCTACTGTTTTATTTGTACAAATTATGACCCTATAATTGTTTGACAAAATAAAATAAAATAAAATAAAATAAAATAAATAAAATAATAAAATAAAATAATAAAATAAAATAAAATAATTAAATAAATAAATAAATTAAATAAATAAATAAATAAATAAAAAATAAAAAAATAAATAAAATAAAATAAAATAAAATAAAATAAAATAAATAAAATAATAAATAAAATAAAATAAAATAAAATAAAATATAAAATAAAATAAATAAAATAATAAATAAAATAAAATAAAATAAAATAAAATAAAATAAAATAAAATAAAAACCCCGAAGCAAGCCTCTCTGGACACACCTTGGAGGAATTGTTGAGTGTCCAACAGCCGGTACGTTTTCTCCCTCTCCAGCTTGTTTGGCTGATCGTTGTGGGGCGCCAACGGCCCCTTCCAGTAAACCCGACTTTGGCATTGGCGCTTCATGAAGACGCCTTCAGGGGCCACCCAAAGGAGGACCCCGCGATGCAAGTGGGGGAGCAACCTCTTCAAGATCCATGTGGCCTTGGGCCCCCAGTTTCTGCAGCCCAGGACATCTGGAGGAGGGAACTGGATTTCTTCTATTCCGCTGGGACCGTAGAGGTCGTTGTCCTCTGCCGCTACCGGCTGGTAGGTGATGCGGCAGCCTTCTGCGGCGCTAGTGGTCGTCTCTTTCACCAGCGCATCGCAATAGTAGAGGCGGATGTGAAGGAAACAATCTGGAGAGGGTTATAAAGGCCAGGGAGGATCAGAAATTAGCATTAGCATTTAGATTTATATACCACTTCACAGGGCTTTCCCAGCCCTCTCTAAGCGGTTGACAGAATCAGCCTCTTGCCCCCAACGATCTGGGTTCTCCTTTGACCCACATCGGAAGGATGGAAGGAGGGAGGGAAGGAAGGAAGGAATAGCAATAGCATTTGGACTTATATACTGCTTCGTAGTGCTTTCACAGCCCTCTCTAAGCGGTTGACAGAATCAGCCTCTTACCCCCAATGATCTGGGTCCTCCTTTGACCCACCTCAGAAGGATGGAAGGAGGGAGGGAAGGAAGGAAAAAAGGTCAGGCAATAGCATTTAGACTTATATACTGCTTCACAGTGCTTTCCTGCCCTTTCTAAGTGGTTTACAAACTCAGCCTTATTGCCCACAACAATCTGGGTCCTCACTTGACCCAGGAAGGAAGGAAGGAAGGAAGGAGGGAGGGAGGGAGGGAAGGAAGGAAGGAAGGAAGGATGGGCAATAGCATTTAGACTTATATACCGCTTCCTAATGCTAAGCAGTTTACAGGATCAGGCTCTTGCCCCCAACAATCTGGGTCCTCCCTTGACCCACCCCGGAAGGAAGGAAGGAAAGAAGGAAAGAAGGAAGGATCAGAATCAGGCTCTTGCCCCCAACAATGTGGCTCCTCATTTGACCCACCTCGGAAGGAAGGAAGCTGATTCCTTAGATAAATACAAATACTTAGAGAAATACAAATCTAATAAATAATAATAATAATAATAATAATAATAATAATCATCATCATCATCGAGCTGCAACGACTCTGGCATAAGCCCGTGAAAGTGGTCCCAGTGGTACTTGGCACGCTGGGCGCAGTGCCAAAGGATCTCAGCGGACATTTGAAAACCATCGGAATTGACAAAATCTCCACCTGTCAATTGCAAAAGGCCGCTTGACTGGGATCGGCAAACATAATTCGCGGCTACATCACGCAGTCCTAGGTGCTTGGGAAGCGCCCGACTGGGGATGAAATACGAAATCCAGCATAGTGATCTCGTTTGCTGTGTTGTACTGACATAATAATAATAATAATAATAATAATAATAATAATAATAATAATAATAATAACAACAACAACAACAACAACAATAATAAATAACTCCGGTTTAAGATGGATTTTGGGCACAATTTCCAATCACACCTCTCTAGTCCTAACCCATCCTAAAGCCAACCAGTTCTGAACCAGTTTAGCTTTTGCAAGCTCCAGCCCTGAGTCAGCGAAGTGCTGAGCAGGATTCGGCGAAGAAATTCTCGAACCCAACACCTCTCATACCTGAATTGATGCTTTTGCCCAGGGCAGACTGTGAACTGGAACTAACGAAAGCCCGGTTTGAAAGCTGGTAGATCTGCGATGGAGCCCACCTTGCGTGGGGAAAGCCTTTCGCCCGACACCCTGTGGATCAGATCACAACAAACGTTAAGCCGAGAAAAGAGAAAAAAGTGAGGGTACCAAGGCGCAAGGAAGCAATATATATCAGATGTTAGTGCAGTCAGACGGGGATGTGATCCAAGGATTGACTAAACTCAAGGGTGTTCTGTCGGGCTCTCTGGTAGACTCCTCCCAAAAATGCACAGGTACAAATTTCAGACACACACACGTTTGAAAATTCAAAACAATGTTCTTTATAATGAAAATCCACTTAAACTAAGCCCTCTTTTGTTATAGCAAAGAGCACTCATCTCCAAACAAACTGGTAATTTATACAAGTCCCTTATCAGTTCTGAGATACTTAGCTTGCAGCTGTGAGGCAATTCACAGTCCTTCTTCTTTCACAAAGTGAAACACATTTTGCTCTGGTTTAGTTTCAAAGCGGGGAAAAATCAGCATACAAAAGGTCCAAGTCAGTAAAGCAGTCACGAAACACAAGGATCAGATAATCCTCCACAATGGCCAAACCCACAGGCTGCTATTTATAGCAGCCTCACTAATGACCACAGCCCCACCCAACCACAGGTGGCCTCATTTTCTTTGATAATAATCTCTCAGTTGTTGCTGCCTATGCATCGCTCTCCGCATGCGTGGCTGTATCATTAACTCTTGTTCTGAATCCAAGGAGGAGCTAGATAATTGATCTCCTTCTGAGCTGCCTGCCCCACTCTCCTCCTCCCTGTCACTCATGTCTTCTTGGTCAGAGGAGCCTTCATCAGCAGATTCCACCGGGGGCAAAACAGGCCTGCAGCATGTGGATGTCTCTCCCACATCCACAGTCCTTGGGGCAGGAGCTGGGCCAGAGCTAACCACAACAAAGGGAGTGCACCAATCGTATCATGCCCTCAAAACAGATCTCCATAATCTTTCACTCAGCAGAGAAGTCCTTGTTTCCACCTTACCATGGAGGTCTGCACTGCCCATCTTCTGGGGGGGTTGAGCACCCCTTGGGTCATCTTCCCTTTTCCCATCAGGCTCCGACAATGGTTCGGCCTGGAAAGAAAGAAAATAAACAGGGCTTGAAATTGGGAAGAAGGCACCTGGGATTTTTGTGGTGGAGGGGGTCAGGCTTAATGAACTCCACCTATCTAGTCTGGAGGACAGAAGGGAAAAGGGGGGACATGATCGAAACATTTATATATGTGAAAGGGTTAAATAAGGTCCAGGAGGGAAGTGTTTTTAATAGGAAAGTGAACACAAGAACAAGGGGGCACAATCTGAGGTTAGTTGGGAGAAAGATCAAAAGCAACGGGAGAAAATATTATTTGACTGAAAGAGTCGTAGATGCTTGGAACAAACGTCCAGCAGACATGGTTGGTAAATCCACAGTCACTGAATTTAACCTTGCTGTTCAGTTCGGGTCGTATGTGACCCGGAGCCAAGTTTGAGTCCCTGTAAAAATTTTTCCCTGCATATCTGAAACTTGAAATTTCATGACTTTTCAGCATTTCAGGGGTTCTCTCTATGAGAATTTTTTTTGGGGGGTGGGGGGTTTCTTTCTTGCTGAAAAACAAAAAGTCACACTAGTTGTGTTCCCGGGTCACCCTGACCCGGACCGAAAACTCTTCATTTGAACTGCTTATGTTTGGTCAATTTGAATACTTTTTTCACTTGGAAAGTAGTCTGAACATTTCTGCACACAATGATATGAAAATTGAAATGAAAAAAGTAATTCTTATTGGTTTATTTTGCTGATAGAATGCGTGCCCCCCCCGTTTTTGTGAAATATTTTTCAATTTATGGATAGTTTTCCTTGCAAAATGTGTTCAATTTTACTAAAGTTGGTGTGGGATTGGTAGTTTGAACATTTCTGAATATAAGAAAAATATAAATGAACTGAAAGAAATGTTTCTTATTGGTTGTTTACAATCATAAATAACCCCCCCCCCCCCTTGGCTGCTTGCAAACATTTTCACTTTATATTTATGCAAGCTTCAAATCCGAAATATTTTTAATATCTTATGCATTCATTTACTCAATTTAACACTGCTGATCATCAAAACAATATTTTTGGGATGGTGGCTAATTCTTTTCTGGGCAAAAAAAAATCATCACTTCGAGTCTGTTTCTGTTCGTATATGACCGGACCAAAAAGAATTTTTTTAGGTACTTGAATTTGATCTTTTTGAAAAAAAATTCAACTGGAAAACTAGTGTGAACATTTATGAACATAATGATATGAAAATTGAACTGAAAAAATTGAGGCTTATATATTTATTTTTATCAAAAATCCCTCCCCCCATGTTTTCTGAATTTCTTTTCAATTTATACTTTTTTTAGGCTACAAATCTCTAAGGAATATTCCCCCAAAAGTTTTGATATACTAAATTGAACAATCCTGAACATAAGAAAAATAGTAATGAACTGAAAAAAATGATTCTTATTGGTTTATTTTTGCCACAAAAGGGCCACCCACCCCGGCCTTATAAACCTAAAAAAAATCCACAAACACGGGGGGGGGGGAGGCACATTTATGTGAAAATAAAACCAATAAGGATTCAATTTTCATTCCATTGTGTGCAGAAATGTTCAAACTTGTTTCCAGGTGAAAAAAGCTTTCAAAAAGACCAAATATAAGTACCTAAAATGATCAATTTGCAGTCCGGGTCAAATAGACCCGGGAACATAAGATTAGGGAGTTTTCTTGAACTGAACATCAAGGTTAAACATGCTTGGGATAAACATAGATCCATTGTAAGGTAAAATACAGGAAATCGTATAAGGGCAGACTAGATGGACCAGGAGGTCTTTTTCTGCTGTCAATCTTCTATGTTTCTATATTTCTATGTGGTTAGAGTGCAGTAATGCAAGCTGCTACTGCTGACTGCTGGCTGTAGTTCAGCAGATCAAATCTCACCACTGGCTCAAGGTTGACTCAGCCTTCCTTCCTTCCGAGGTGGGAAAAGTCTTTTTCTGCCGTCAATCTTCTATGTTTCTATGCATTGTTCTTTTTACAGTACAGTATATGTTATATGCTGCCCCTAGTGGCCAGAGAAGGGCGGAATATGAATCCAATGAATGAATGAATGAATGAATGAACGAACGAACGTATGAATGAATGAATGATTGAATGAATGAATGATTGAATGAATGAATAATTGAATGAATGATTGAATGAATGAATGATTGAATGAATGATTGAATGAATGATTGAATGAATGATTGAATGATTGATTGAATGAATGATTGAATGAATGAATGAACGAACGAACGTATGAATGAATGAATGATTGAATGAATGAATGATTGAATGAATGAATAATTGAATGAATGATTGAATGAATGAATGATTGAATGAATGATTGAATGAATGATTGAATGAATGATTGAATGAATGATTGAATGATTGATTGAATGAATGATTGAATGAATGAATGATTGAATGAATGAATGATTGAATGAATGAATAATTGAATGAATGATTGAATGAATGAATGAATGATTGAATGAATGAATGATTGAATGAATGAATGATTGAATGAATGAATAATTGAATGAATGAATAATTGAATGAATGAATGATTGAATGAATGAATGAATGAATGAATGAATGATTGAGTGAATGAATGATTGAATGAATGTATGAATGAATGAATGAATGAATAATTGAATGAATGAATAATTGAATGAATGAATGATTGAATGAATGAATGAATGAATGAATGATTGAATGAATGAATGATTGAATGAATGAATGATTGAATGAATGAATTATTGAATGAATGAATGAATGATTGAATGAATGTATGAATGAATGAATGAATGAGTAAGTGAATGATTGATTGATTGATTGAATGAATGAATGATTAAATGAATTACTGAATGAATGAGTGAGTGAATGAATGATTAAATGAACGAATGAATGAATGAAATATACAGGTCCTCAATAGAAGGCAGTTTGGGCAGTTCTTCTTATTCAAACTAGCTGTGTTTGGAAGAGCAGCCACCATTGCAATGCAGCTGCATTCTCTTCTCTGGCCAAGAGTCCTTGAGGTGTTGTCTTTGGCTGGCGCTTAGCAGCCTGGAGTTTCCAGACCAGGCCAGGGCAGGGCTGGCATTGAAACCAGGGGGAAGAGGGAGTGAGGTGGCAGATCGGATAAAGCCTTTTTCTGGCTGTTCCCTTGAAAAGAGAGACAGTCTGGGGAGATTATTGTAAATATGTGAGCAACAATAAATAAGCCCAGGGCAGTTCTGTTTTCTGGTGTCCGACAAATCTGGAACTCCTGGTAGTAGCTGTTCCAGATTTGAAGCTGTGGTTTTGATCTTTAGGGAAGCTGAATTTCAAAATAAAAATCCAGAACAGAAACTTCCTGTTCGAGGCAGAAAGAACCTCAAGAGGAACAAGCTCTTGTTCTTAGGATGCAAGAAGTTGTCGTAAGCGAGTTTGCAAAATAATGGCGGCTAGGTGTGTCTTAAAGCCATGCAACGAAGACTGATGAGATTTTAATTTTGGGATTCCCTGTGCAAATAGTGTTTATTTACATTCGATTTATGTCATAATGTTAAATTAAAGTAAATTAAATTTTAAATTAAAGTAAAGTAAATTTTAAACCAAATCAAATCAAGGTAAGTTCACCACCTAGAGTCACTGGTTGGGATGGGCAGCAATTCAAATAGGGGGGAGGGGAGGGGAGAGAGAGGACGGGAGGGAGAAAAAGGCAGGAAGGAAAAGGAAAGGAGGTATAGAAGGAAGGAAGGAGAGAAGGAAGAAGAGAGGGAGGAAAAAAGGAGAGAGGGAGAAAGGAAGGGAGGGAGAAAAGAGGAAGGGAGGGAGGGATGAATAAGAGAGGATAAAGGAGGAAGGAAGGAAGGAAGAGATGGAGGAAGGAGGGAGGGAGAAAAAGGCAGGAAGGAAAAGTAAAGAAGGAGGTATAGAAGGAAGGAAGTCGGAAGGAAGAAGAGAGGGAGGAAAGTAGAAGGAAGGGAGAAAGGAAGGGAGGGGGGAAGAAAGAGGGAAGGAGGGATGAATAAGAGAGAAGAAAGGAGAAAGGGAGGGGGGAAGGAAGGAAGAGAGGGAGGAAGGAGGGAGGGAGAAGAAAGGGACGAAGAAAGGAAGAAGAGAAAGGAAGGAAGGAGGGAGAAAGAAAGAAAGGGAAGAATGATATAATGTGACTTTTCAAGAAGAATGTTCTTCAATATCTACATTGCAATGCATTTAAAATAGTAGACTACATATTTTTTCATTCATTCCACATTCAACATGTCACCCCAGCAATCACCATTTTTCTACCTGCTGGCTGGGGAATTCTGGGAGTTGAAGTCCATCCACCTTCAAGGTGCCACGTTTGAGAAAGACTCTACACACAGACAGACATAACACCTAGCAATGCTTCTTTGCCCAATCAAGTTCAGGCAGGAAAATGCAAATATTCTTCCCTTAACCCTGGCTGCTGGTTTTTTTTAAAAAAAACTGCTATGTAAGTGAGCAGAGATCTCCTTGAGTAGGAATCTGTTCAGGATCTGAAGAGATCCCATCAATAGCGGGTTGCTACCAGTAGGAGGAGGACGCCACACCAGTAGTAAAGACTGACACAGCCCTTGTACTATTTCCTGTATTTTATCTTAGGATGATCTATGTTTGTCCCAGGCATGTTTCAATTCAGTCACTGTAGATTGACCAACCACATCTGCTGGAAGTTTGTTCCAAACATCTACCACTCTTTCAGTCAAATAATATTTTCTCACTTTGCTTCTGATCTTTCCCCCAACTAACCTCGGATTGTGCTCCCTTGTTCTTGAGTTCACTTTCCTATTAAAAACACTTCCCTTCTGAACCTTATTTAACCCTTTAACATATTTAAATGTTTTGATCGTGTCCCCCCTTTTCCTTCTGTCCTCCAGACTCTACAGATTGAGTCCATGAAGTCTCTCCTGGTCATTTTTATGCTGAAGACCTTCCACCATTTTTGTAGCCCGTCTTTGGACCCGTTCAATTTTATCAATATCTTTTTGTAGGTGAGGTCTCCAGAACTGGACACAGTATAATTCCAAATGGGGTCTCACCAGCGCTCTATACAGCGGGATCACAATCTCCCTCTTCCTGCTTGTTATACCTCTAGCTATGCAGCCAAGCATCCTACTTGCTTTTCCTACCGCCCGACCACACTGCTCACCCATTTTGAGACTGTCAGAAATCACTGCCCCTAAATCCTTCTCTCCTGAAGTTTTTGCTAACACAGAACTGCCAATACAATACTCAGATTGAGGATTCCTTTTCCCCAAGTGCATTATTTTACATTGGGAAACATTAAACTGCAGTTTCCATTGCTTTGACCACTTATCTAGTCAAGCTAAATCATTTGCCATATTACAGATGCCTCCAGGAATATCCGCACCTCTTTTTGTAGGTAAGGTCTCTGGAACTGAGCACCGTATTCCAAATGTGAATGCACGGAAGCAAAAAATATGTGCAGGCATGGAAGTAAAAAAAATCACCAAAATCTTGCACACGGGCGCATTCCTCTCATTTGGATGCGTGCATGCACACATGCAGCAAAGACAAACTGTATGTGCAGCGCACTGGTAGCAGCATAACCTCCAAGGACAATTCCATCTGTCCGTCCATTACCCTGGGGGGGGAATCATTGACCCCCTCAGAGAGGGTCCGCAACCTGGGCGTCCTCCTTGATCCACAGCTCACATTAGAGAACCATCTTTCAGCTGTGGCGAGGGGGGCGTTTGCCCAGGTTCACCTGGTGCGCCAGTTGCGGCCCTATTTGGACCGGGACTCACTGCTCCCAGTCACTCATGCCCTCATCACCTCGAGGTTCGACTACTGTAACGCTCTCTACATGGGGCTACCTTTGAAAAGTGTTCGGAAACTTCAGATCATGCAGAATGCAGCTGCGAGAGCAATCATGGGCTTTCCTAAATATGCCCATGTTACACCAACACTCCGCAGTCTTCATTGGTTGCCGATCAGTTTCCGGTCACAATTCAAAGTGTTGGTTATGACCTATAAAGCCCTTCATGGCACCGGACCAGAATATCTCCGGGACCGCCTTCTGCCGCACGAATCACAGCGACCAGTTAGGTCCCACAGAGTGGGCCTTCTCTGGGTCCCATTGACTAAACAATATCGTCTGGTGGGACTCAGGGGAAGAGCCTTCTCTGTGGCGGCCCCGACCCTCTGGAACCAGCTCCCCCCAGAGATCAGAATTGCCCCCACCCTCCTCGCCTTTCGTAACCTCCTTAAAACCCACCTCTGTCGTCAGGCATGGGGGAATTGAAATATTCCTTTCCCCAAAGGCCTATACAATTTATGCACGGTATGTTTGTGTGTATGTTTGGTTTTTAATAAGGGTTTTTAAATTATTTTAAATATTAGATTTGTCATGTGCTGTTTTATTATTGTTCTTAGCCGGCCCCAGTCTACGGAGAGGGGCGGCATACAAATCTAACGAATAAACGAATAAACAAATAAACGAATGGACGAATGAACGAACGAATAAATAAACAAACAAAGAAACAAGCAAGCAAGGAAGCAAGCAAACAAACCCCCACCTGAAACCCCACAGGTGCTTACCTTGTCTGACAAGCCGTGGGCTGCGGGGGCTTCAGATGATGTTGTCGGGGACCCTTTCGACAGCAGAGGTGAGTCGGTTCCACTCTCCTTCTCTGGAAAATGACAGCAGCAAAGACACAAAAGGTAGATTCACACAACCGCCCACTCCAGATGAAGCTAACACCAACCTGGACTAGACCAGGTTTGGTATCTTGTGAATCAAACGATTGGGAGGAATCTGTTCTGTCCCAGCGACAAGCCCCCCTCCCCAAGAAACAGGCTCCCCCATACACAGATTTTACAAGATTTAAGCATGTCATTCTCTTTTTTTGTAAATAAATTTTATCGATTTTCAAACAATTTTTTAAAAAACAGACAAATAAAAAAGAATTTTTTTTAAAAAAACTCTCTGATATCAACATAACAATCAGTACTCCTGCATTGCTACATCAGATATTTCATTAATACATACAACCGCAAAATTCTTAGAAACAGAAACACAGAAGATTGACGACAGAGAAAGACCTCATGGTCCATCTCGTCTGCCCTTCTACTCTTTCCTGTATTTTATCTTAGGATGGATCTATGTTTATCCCAGGCATGTTTACATTCAGTTACTGTGAATTTACCAACCATGTCTGCTGGAGGTTTGTTTGAACATGTCCCTCCTTTCCTTTCCCTTCTGTCCTCCAGACTAACAGATTTATTTATTTATTTATTCATTTATTTATTTATTTATTTATTTATTCATTCATTCATTCAATCAATCAATTTTTATGCCACCCTTCTCCTTAGACTCATAGCAATAGCACTTTTTTAACAGAGCCAACATGATTGAAGAAGGAAGGGAAGGGAGGAAAGAAAGAGAAGGAAGGAAGGAAGGAAGGAAGAGAAGAAGGAAGGAAAGGGAGGAAGGAAGAAAGGAAAGGGAGGAAGGAAGGAAGGAAAGAAGGAAGGAAGGAAGGAAGGAAGGAAGAATCCACAGTCACTGAATTTAAACATGCCTGGGATAAACATAGATCCATCCTAAGATAAAATACAGGAAATAGTATAAGGGCAGACTAGATGGACCATGAGGTCTTTTTCTGCTGTCAATCTTCTATGCTTCTATGTTTCTATGCTGTGAGCTGAGTCCACGGAAAGGGGTGGCATACAAATCCAATAAATAAATAAATAAACAATCGTGCCTTGAAGCTCTCCAGGCTGACAGCTGTCACAACCTCTTTTGGAAGGGAATCCCATCAACCAAGGACCCTCTGGGGGGAAGAAGAAATATTTCCCTTGATTGGTCCTCACTTTCTTAACCTATGAGCTTTAGGGAGAGACCCCTTGCCCTAGGATTGTGTGATAGAGAAAATATTTTTTCTCTATCCACCTGTTCTATCCCATGCAGGATTTTAAACCCTTCGATCAAGTCAGAATTAGTGCAGTATTGACCCTACTGATTTCAGGGGGGGAGAGTCCCAGAGGGGAAGGAGAGATGCTGGGAGGCCGCATTGCCCCTCCCCCAAGAGGTCCTGAGCTTATGCTCCATGTCACCAGATCTTCCAAGCCTCCTCTTCCCCCCCCCCCCCAAGACTTTCTCCTACCTGTGTCCTGGGCCGCCTCGGGACCGACCACCTGGTATACTTTGTAAGGCTCCGAGGCCTCCAGGCAACTTTTCTCGGGCACCTCTTTGAAATCGGGGCTTTTGTTGAGGGCGCAACGGAGACGTGTCTTCCAGACGGAGGGGTCGGCGTGATCCAGCCCTTCACGGAACTTGCCCTTGTAGACTGCCCAGGCCTGTGCGGGTAATAGAGGAAACAGCAATAGCAACAGCATTGAGACTTATATACCGCTTCCTAGTGCTTTGACAGCCCTCTCTGTTTATAGAATCAGCCTCTTGCCCCCAACAATCTGGGTCCTCATTTGACCCACCAAGGAAGGAAGGAAGGAAGGATGGAAAGAAGGAAGGATAAAGAAAGGTGGGGAGGAAGGGAGGAAGGAAGGAGGGAGGGAGGGAGAGAAGGAAGGAAGGATAAAGAAAGGTGGGCAGGAAGGAAGGAAGGAGGGAGGAAGGGAGAGAGAAGGAAGGAAGGAGGGAGGGAGGCAGGAAGGGAGGGTGGGAAGGATGGCAGGAATAGCATTAGCAATAAGACATGGACTTATATACTGCTTCATATTGCTTTTACAACCCTCTCTAAGCGGTTTACAGAATCATACATTGCCGCCAACAGCCTGGGTCCGCATTTGACCCAACTGGGAAGAATGGTAGGAAGGAAGGAAGGAAGGAAGGAAGGAAGGAAGGAAGGAAGGAAGGAAGAAATAGCAATAGCACCTAGACTTATATACCACTTCACAGTGCTTTTACAGCCCTCTCTAAGCGTTTTACAAAATCAGCCTCTTGCCCCCAACAATCTGGGTCCTCATTTTACACAAGGAAGCAAGGAAGGAAGGAAGGAGGTAGATAAGTCTAGTAATAGCACTTAGACTTATCTACCGCTTCATAGAGAGAGGGAGGGAGAGAGAGAGAATAGATAGATAGAGAGGGGCAGCATAAAAATTTGATTAATACATAAATAAAATAGATAGTTAGATAGATAGATAGATAATATATATATATTTGTTTTTGTAAATTTTTACGGGTATATGTATGTAGATTGTTCTGAGTTCGGGTTTTGCCCTGTGTAATATTTTGCATGTCTATGCGACGTTTCGGTGAAATCACATCCACCATCATCAGGCTGAAGTTTCCAAGCACGAAGCTTCAGCCTGATGATGGTGGATGTGATTTCACCGAAACGTCGCATAGACACTCAAAATATTACACGGGGCAAAACTCGAACTCAGAACAATCTATCTATCTATCTATCTATCTATCTATCTATATATATATATATATATATATATAGAGAGAGAGAGAGAGATGATAAATTGATAGATAGATAGATAGATAGATAGAAAGAGATGGATGGATGGATGGATAGAGATAAATCGATGATAGATCATAGACCATAGTTAGATAGATGATAGCGATATATAGATAATAGATAGATGATATAGATCAGGGGTTCTCAACCTGGGGGTCAGGACTTCTTCGGGGGGGTCAAACGACCATTTCACAGGGGCTGCCTAAGACCATAGAAGAAAGACAAATTTCTCCTTGTGTTAGGAATGAAAGCTTCTATTATGGCACCTTGGAACATATTTCTACAATCAGGTGTTTACAGTGTCCCTCTGACCTTGCTGCCAATCAGCAGGAAGAAATCAGGAAGCAGAAAGTTTGGGAGAATTGGCACTAGACTTATGGTTGGGGTTCACCACAACACGAGGAACTGTATTAAGGGGTTGTGGCATAGAAAGGTTGAGAAGGGGAAAGGGGGGAGGGAGAGAGAGAGAGAGGGAGGGAGAGAGATTATAGATATAGATATAGAGATATAGAAGTAGATATAGAAATGATAGATATAGATCGATGGATAGATGATATAGATAGAAACCTAGAAGATTGACAGACCTCCTGGTCCATCTATGCCCTTATACTACTTCCTGTATTTTATCTTAGGATGGATCTATGTTTATCCCAGGCATGTTCCAATTCAATTCCTGTGGATTGACCAACCACGTCTGCTGGAAGTTTGTTCCAAGCATCTGCTACTCTTTCAGTCAAATAATAGATAGAGATAGATGATATAAAAATAGCAATAGCATTTAGATTTATATACCACGTTACAGTGCTTCCCGGTTTACAGAGAGAAGAATATTGCCCCAAACAATCTGGGTCCTCGTTTTACCGACTTCGGAAGGACGGAAGGCCGAGTCAACCTAGACTAGAGCCTACTAAGACTCGATCTGCCAAACTGCTGGCAGCCGGTGAGCAGCAGGAGTCGCTTGCAGTACTGCACTCTATCCACTGCGCCACCGAGGTTCTGTTGTTGGGGGTGAGGGGTCCGTCCGAAAGCCCCCCAGCCAAGAAGACCTCCCACCCGTGGCCACTTATCTCCATCCCCCGCCACCCCGGGAAATCCAGCCCTCCCCCTTAGAAAGCCGGGGGGGGGAGCGGGGGGTCCCCGCACATGCGACCCCCCACCCCGTGGTCACCTTGAAGAGCGCCGCGTCCTCCCGCTCGCGGTAGTCCTGCTTGGCGGCGTGTTTCCAGGGGATGCGAAAGCGCCTCTTCCGCCCGTCTTCCCAGCGCAGCCCCGGATAGCGACCGCTCTCCACCTGCGCCAGCAGCCACTCCTTCAGCCGCATGGGCTGCTGCTGCGGCGGCTCCGGCGGGGACCCGGCCATGCGGGGCGAGCGCGGCTCCCAGCCCGGACGCAGAGCGGAGCCGGCGGAGAAAAGCGCCCTCGGGCCCCACACGCCGCAGCCGCCAAGCGCAAGCGGGAAAGCGAAAGGGAGCCGAGCGGGCACTTTCGCTTTCGCTTTCGCTCGCCTCCGCTCCCCCCCCCCCCTTTTTTTTTTCCCTTTCCCCGAGCAGGGCGGCCGACGAGGAATCATCCCCCGGGGCTGGAAGGGGGGGGACCTTGGAGGTCTTCTAGTCTGACCTCCTCTCCTTCTTGGAAGGCGTCGTTGGGTGTCCGAAGGTCTGCAGAACCTCCAGCGACAGGAGCAGAGGCCGCAACTTCCCAAGGGGGGGGGGGGGCTTGTTCGTTCTTCTCAGGGTCAGGGAATGTCTCCCGAGTTTCTAGCCGCGGATTCCTCCTTTTGGGGGCTTTGGAGAATGTGGAACCTCCCGCCACCCTCTTCTTTGTGGCGGCCCCTGGTCACCCCGACCCATCCCTTATATAGTCTAGATCTCCCTCCCCAATCCCTCCCTCTCCCTCTTTCTCTCTCCCTCTTTTTGTCTCTTCCTCCTTCCCTCTTTTTCCCTCCCCCCTCTCTCTCTTTCTTTCCCTCTTTTTCTCTGTCTCCCTCCCTCCTCCCCTCTTTCTCTCCCTCTTCTCTCTCTCCCTTTTCTTTTCTCCCTCCCTCTCTCCCTCTCCCTCTTCTCTCTTTTTCTCTCCCTCTCCTTCTTTCTGTCTCTCTCTTTCCCTCTTTTTGTCTCTCCCCCCATCCTTCCCTCTTTTCCCTCCCTCTCTCTCCCACCCACCCACCCTCCCTCTCCCTCTTTCTTTGTCTTCTTTCTCTTTCTTTCTATTCCCCTTACTCTCTCCCTCCTCCCATGACTCTCTCTCTTTTCTCTCCCCCTCCTTCCCTCTTTCCCCTCCCTCTTTCTCCTCTCTTTCCTTCCCTCTCTCCCTTTCTCTCCGTCTCTAGGCTATCTATAATCTATCTATCTATCACTCTATCTATCTATCTATCTATCTATCATCACTCTATCACTCTCTGTCTATCTATATATCTATTTATCATCTATCTTTCTATCATTTATCTATCTATCTATCTATCTATCATCTATCATCTATCTGTTTTCTATTAATCCATCAATTGTCTCTCTGTCATCCATCATCTATCTATCTTCTATTAATATATCAATCATCTGTCTATCAATCAATCAATCAATCAATCAATCATATATCCACCTTTCTCTCTCGCCCCCTCCCTATCTATCTCTAGTATCTATCATCCATTCATTCACCCACCCATCCATCTGTCTTATCATCCTTCTCTGCCCTTCTCTCTTAGAAATCTGGACTTTTCTGCTGGAGGGGTTGCTGGGGGATACCATCTCTGTGCCCGGTTATATATATATAACCGGCCTCTTCTCTTTGCTGACCCCCTCTGGGGCTTATTTAAGGCATTGGGTTTTCAGAGAGGGGCGGCATACAAATCTAAAAAATGAATAAAATAAATTAAATTGAGGTGAAGTCAGCCATTTGGATGCGCCTTCCACGCCCCCAAGTCCTTTCCACTGCGTGAAGCCCACCCACGACCACCCACCGTGGAATTGTGGAGGGCCGACCTTCCAGCTTCCTTTGAGACAGTTGGAGGGAAGCTGGAAAACTCCCCCCACCCCTGTAAAAATCACACATTGCATTTCCGCAGGGCACTTGACCTTGGTTAACCACTTTGGCGTGTTTACACAATGCCTTGAATTGTGTATTCATTCAGTGGGTTGTTCAGCTAGGCAATGCTGCACAAGGCTGATTGTGTAGCCAAGCCCATTTTGGAGAAAGAGGTAAAGAGAAAGTGGAAGTCAGTTTTTTTCTGTTACGAAGTGCTTCCTACCGTTAAAAAAAAAACTTTTCTGAGTTTGTTTTGCTTTTTGAAATATTTTTTTAAAGTACAGTATTTCATAAATCATATCTTATTTGTTTGTTTGATTAATTGATTTCTATAGCTACCCATCTCAGCAAACAAACAACTTTAATAAGTTGTTTTAATAATAATAATAATAATAATAGTAGTAGTAGTAGTAGTAGTAGTAGTAGTAGTAGTAGTAGCAGCAGCAGCAGCAGTAGTAGTAGTAGTAGTGCTTAATAACTACCGTCCAGTCTCCAACCTTCCCTTTATGGGGAAGGTTGTTGAGAAGGTGGTGGCACTCCAGCTCCAGCGGTCCTTGGAAGAAGCTGATTATCTAGGTCCCCAGCAGTCTGGATTCAGGCCCGGCTACAGCACGGAAACTGCTTTGGTCGCGTTGATGGATGATCTCTGGCGGGCCCGGGACAGGGGCTTGTCCCCTGTCCTGGTGCTTCTTGACCTCTCAGCGACTTTGGATACCATCAACCATGGTATCCTTCTGCGCCAGCTGGAGGGGTTGGGAGTGGGAGGCACGGTTCTCCAGTGGTTCTCCTCCTACCTCTCCCATCAGTCGCAGTTGGTGTTAGTGGGGGGTCAGAGGTCGACCTCGAGGTTACTCCCTTGTCAGTCAGTCCTCTCCCCCCTGCTATTCAATATCTACATGAAACCGCTGGGTGAGATCATCCACGGGCATGGGGTGAGGTATCATCAATATGCCGATGATACCCAGCTATACATCTCAACCCCATGTCCAGTCAGCGAAGCAGTAGAAGTGATGTGCTGGTGCCTGGAGGCTGTTGGGGCCTGGATGGGTGTCAACAAACTCAAACTCAACCCAGACAAGACGGAGTGGCTGTGGGTCTTGCCTCCCAAGGTCAATTCCATCTGTCCGTCCATTACCCTGGGGGGAGAATCATTGACCCCTTCAGAGAGGATTCGCAACTTGGGCGTCCTCCTCGATCCACAGCTCAGATTAGAGAAACATCTTTCAGCTGTGGCGAGGGGGGCGTTCGCCCAGGTTCACCTGGTGCACCAGTTGCGACCCTACTTGGACCGGGAGTCACTGCTCACAGTCACTCATGCCCTCATCACCTCGAGGTTCGACTACTGTAACGCTCGCTACATGGGGCTACCTTTGAAAAGTGTTCGGAAACTTCAGATCATGCAGAATGCAGCTGCGAGAGCAATCATGGGCTTTCCCAAATATGCCCATGTTACATCAACACTCCGCAGTCTTCATTGGTTGCCGATCAGTTTCCGGTCACAATTCAAAGTGTTGGTTATGACCTATAAAGCCCTTCATGGCACCGGACCAGATTATCTCAGGGACCGCATTCTGCTGCACGAATCCCAGCGTCCAGTTAGGTCCCACAGAGTGGGTCTTCTCCGGGTCCCGTCAACTAAACAATGCCGCTTGGCGGGACCCAGGGGAAGAGCCTTCTCTGTGGCGGCCCCAGCCGTCTGAAACCAACTCCCCCCCAGAGATTAGGATCGCCCCCACCCTCCTTGCCTTTCGTAAGCTACTTAAAACCCACCTCTGCCCTTTCCCCCTAGGACTTTACAATTTTATGCCTGATATGTCTGTATGTATGCTTGGTTTTTTATATTAAGGGGTTTTAAATCGTTTTTAGTATTGGATTATTATTGTACGCTGTTTTATGATTGCTGTTAGCCGCCCCGAGTCTTCGGAGAAGGGCGGCATATAAATCCAATAAATAAATAAATAAACTACCCAATGTGTCTGACCTGCAAACTCAACTGTTTGATCTTTTATTATTTATTTTTTTCAAATGACCCTTGAACTACAGAACAAAGAGGAATCCAGAGTTCTACAAAGCGTGGAATAAATGGTACATCTGGCTGGAGAAAAGACAAGATACAACTCCATCACGATCCTCTTACCCGTCACCCAAACAACTATCCCACGAACTTATAAAATGATTATTCGGAATCATTGATAAAAGGACGGACAAATTCAAAAGGACAAAATTGAAACTCTAACCCAAGTTTAGAAACTCAAAACTTTCATCTGCACTGATAGTAAAGATCTTAACAGCTGTAATCAGGTCAACAGGTAAGTTGACACTATTTACGACATCTGATAAATTTATAGATATGAATTTATCTCTTTTCTTCTTCTTTTAAATTCTTAATTTTTCCTCTCCCCTTTCCTCTCCCTTCTTTCTCTTTCTCTCTCTTTAGCTTTATTTCCTCTTATATATGTAAGCGTGTATTTTCATTTATAACTGTATACTCTAAATTCATATACATTTGTACCAATATTTGCCTATTCCTTTTGCTTTATGTATCCCCTCCCTTAGTTTTCTTCAATAAAGATTATATTTTCTTTTTAAAAAAAAACTGTTGGATCTTTAGCTGACATGCTTAGCGGTGTTGTGCGAAGGCAGCTGTTGGGGTCTATCATGTCATATATGGATTCTTCTGCTCACCAGCAAACCGGGTTCAGCTGGTTTGTGCCAGGAAGCCATCACAAAGTCATTGGCGCGCAATACGATCACATTGACGGTCAGCCTGCCTTGTCATCATGCGACTTTTCTGGACTCCAGCGAACCTGGGCTCAAATTGGACAGGGTTAATAGAGGGATACATTTTTTTTCTTTAATTTATGAATTTGACCCGCTGCTTGTTTTCAATAGACTGGCGGCTTACCCTGAGATAAAAGTATAAATGTGGAAGCATTAAAATGAACAGCTGCCCAGAATACCCTGAGAGATTTATCCTTATGTAATGCGAGAAAGATTGTTGTTTTATTCCTGATCTGGTGTAACCCCTCCCTGGATATTTATTTATTGATTCATTGTTAGAGTTGAAAGGGACCATGAAGGCCATCGAGTTCAACCCCCTGCCCAAGCAGAAACCCAATAGCACACCAGTCAAGTGGCAGTTCAATCTTCTCTTAAAAATGTCCAGAGTGTTGGAGTTCACAACGTCCGCTGGTAGGTTGTTCCATTGGTTGACCGCTCTGACCGTCAGGAAGTTCCTCCTTATCTCCATGTTGAATTTCTCCTTGGTCGGCGTTGTTCCTCGTCCGGCCCTCTGAAGAATAAAGTGATCCCCTCCTCTCTGTGACATCCTCTCGTATACTTGTAGACTGCTATAATGTCCGCTCTGGCCCTCCTTTTCTCTAGGCTATCCATGCCCAGTTTCCTCAGTCTCTCTTCGTAAGTCTTGGTTTCCAGTCCCTTAATCATCTCGGTTGCTATTTTTTGCACCTTCTCCAGAGTTTCAATGTCTCTTTTGAAGTGTGGTGACCAGAACTGAACACAGTACTCCAGGTGTGGTCTGACCAGGGCGTAGTAGAGTGGTATTAAGACTTCCCTGGTCTTGGAGTGTATCCCCCTGTTGATGCAGCTTAGGATGGTGTTGGCTTTTTTAGCTGCTGCTGAAGGGGTAGAATAGAATAGAGTAGAATAGAAATTAGGAATAGAATCGGACAGGATGGGATAGGATAGGATAGAAATTAGGAATAGAATAGAATAGAATTCTTTATTCTTTATTGGTCAAGTGTTATTGGACACAGAAGGAATTCGTCTTTGGTGCGGATGCTCTCAGTGTACATGAAAGAAAAGATACATTTGTCAAGAATCATGTGGTATCACACTTAATGATTGTCATAGTAATAGTAGCATGCTTCCTTGGCTTGAGCCTTGTGGCAGGACAGAGATTGGCAGTCAGGAAAACGAAAATTATTCCTAGACTGAAAGCCAATTTTCAGAACTTGAGACCTAATAAAACAGCTTTTAAATTTGGCCGGGAGGGGGTGGATTGGCAGGCAGAAGGGCTGAGCCCGTCCACTACGCCAAATTTGATCTTGGAAGTCCTACGGTTTTCTGAATGGGCTCAACACCGCAAACCATCCACGAATCTCATGCGCCGAGCCATAAAACACCCGCCAAAGGCTTCGTTCCTGCTGCCAATGCAGCGCTGGATGAAAGGCTAATCTTGATTCTAAAGATCATCTGCATAGAGCTGTAGATTAGAAGTCTTTGTCCTTGACAGCTTTAAGACTTCAACTCCCAGAATTCCCAATGGCCAGCTAGGGAGTTCTGGGAGTTGAAGTACACAAAGCCTTAAAGTTGCTTAAGTTTGGAGACGCCTGCTATAGATGAACACCCAATATGGATGCCCTGGCTAGCAATGTTTTCAATGTTTAAATGTTTTCAATGTTTTTTTTAAAACAAACAACAATCTTCAGTTAAATTTGGGTTTGCTTGTCTTTTTTTTATTGCAAATAGTTGGCTCCTTGCTTCCTTGCCCAGGTCTTTGCTAATTTAAGTGAAAATAGATAGCCATGGTAAATTTTCTATGAATGGTTTACAGCAACATTTTATTAGCAGAGGGTTTTGAAACAATCTTGTTTATTATTAATAATTATTAATTATTATATAAAAATTAATAATTATATATAATAAATTATATGTTTTTGTAGATTTTCATAGATATATATATAAATTATATATATATATAATAAATATAATAAACAATTATTAATTATTATTTTTCTTCCTGTTATCTAGTTTGTCATGAATACAGTATACAGTGGTACCTCTACTTACGAACTTAATTCGTTCCGTGACCAGGTTCTTAAGAAGCAATTTTTCCCATAGGAATCAATGTCACAAGCAAATTTATTTATTTATTTATTAGATTTGTATGCCTCCCCATTCCGTAGACTCGGATATTGCATGCGATTGGGGAAACCACAGGGAGGATGGAGGCCATGTTTCCTCCCAGGAGATTCCTAGAGAGGCCCCACAGAGGCTTCTCCCCGCCTTTTCCGGCCCTGTTTCCTCCCAGGAGATTCCTAAAGAGGCCCCATGGAGGCTTCTCCCCACCTTTTCCAGCCCTGTTTCCTCCCAGGAGATTCCTAAAGAGGCCCCATGGAGGCTTCTCCTCACCTTTTCTAGCCCTGTTTCCTCCCAGGAGATTCCTAAAGAGGCCCCACGGAGGTTTCTCCCTGCCTTTTCCAGCCCTGTTTCCTCCCAGGAGATTCCTAGAGAGGCCCCATGGAGGCTTCTCCCTGCCTTTTCCAGCCCTGTTTCCTCCCAGGAGATTCCTAAAGAGGCCCCACGGAGGTTTCTCCCTGCCTTTTCCAGCCCTGTTTCCTCCCAGGAGATTCCTAGAGAGGCCCCATGGAGGCTTCTCCCTGCCTTTTCCAGCCCTGTTTCCTCCCAGGAGATTCCTAGAGAGGCCCCATGGAGGTTTCTCCCTGCCTTTTCCAGCCCTGTTTCCTCCCAGGAGATTCCTAAAGAGGCCCCACGGAGGTTTCTCCCTGCCTTTTCCAGCCCTGTTTCCTCCCAGGAGATTCCTAGAGAGGCCCCATGGAGGTTTCTCCCTGCCTTTTCCAGCCCTGTTTCCTCCCAGGAGATTCCTAAAGAGGCCCCACGGAGGCTTCTCCCTGCCTTTTCCAGCCCTGTTTCCTCCCAGGAGATTCCTAGAGAGGCCCCATGGAGGCTTCTCCCTGCCTTTTCCAGTTAGAGTTTTGGAGGCTCGGGTTTGTAAGTGGAAAATGGTTCTTGAGAAGAGGCAAAACAATCCTACGACACCCGATTCTTATCTAGAAAAGTTCGTAAGTAGAGGCGTTCGTAGGTGGAGGTACCACTGTATAGATGACAGGTTAATAATTTGCAAAAAGATTTACTAGCTTAAATTTTTGTTTCCAAGGGCTGGGAACCAATATTATAATGTTATACTAATCAATATTCAACTAGGCAGGATTTCAAATATATATGAAAGTCTTGGCACATTCAGCTTTCTTCCTGTGTAGGTTTCAGAGATTTCTGGTGACGTTTCGACGAGGTCCCACTCGTCATCTTCAGGCTGGTGCTAAATTGAATGTATGTATGTTTTGGCTTTCTTTTTCCTTTTAATGCACTTTTTAAAATGTTTTATTGCATTTTTCACCCTTTTGGCTTTTTAAATTTTTTTTTTGGAGTTTTGTACACTGCTCAAAAAAAATAAAGGGAACACTTAAACAACACAATATAACTCCAAGTAAATCAAACTTCTATTAAATCAAACTGTCCACTGATTGAGAATCAATTTCACCTGCTGTTGTACAAATGGAATAGTTGTGCCAATGAAATATTCAATGAGAATATTTCATTCATTCAGATCTAGGATGTGTTATTTGGGTGTTCCCTTTATTTTTTTTATTTTTTTGAGCATAGAAATATAGAAGATTGATGGCAGAAAAAGACCTCATGGTCCATCTACTCTGCCCTTATACTATTCCCTGTATTTTATCTTAGGATGGATCTATGTTTATCCCAGGCATGTTTATATTCAGTTACTGTGGATTTACCAACCACGTCTGGTGGACGTTTGTTCCAAGGATCTACTACTCTTTCAGTAAAATAATATTTTCTCATGTTGCCTTTGATCTTTCCCCCAACTAACTTCAGATTGTGTCCCCTTGTTCTTGTGTTCACTTTCCTATTAAAAACACTTCCCTCCTGGACCTTATTTAACCTTTTAACGTATTTAAATAGCAGTATATTTTAACTTTTTTCCGAATGAAATAAAAGCAGGACATCGTGGGAATCCAGTTCACTTTTCTGATGGGGATTTGGGAGCGCATAACTTGGTTGCGATAGGTAGAAAATGTGCCAACTTTGCCTGGCACTGCCAATGTTTTCCAGTTCCTCATCTCCAGCTCCATCCGGTCCTTTCTGATTCCTCTCTGGGGCCACAACGAACGAGATCCCTCTGGCCTGGCCTTGTTCCTTCCCCATCATGGGAATCTCCTTGCATTTCCCCCCCAAAAAACTTTGGAAAGTTTCATTTAAGGCAGGAAAACGTGTCCTTGAGCCGGATCAGAAATGAATCCATGTGTTTGATGCCGTGGCTGCTGCTCCTGGGCCCTGGGGCCGCCCAAGGCCATTCGGGGCTGGGGGGCTCCAACTTTCGGCCAGAGGGCAGGAGAACTCGGAGAGCTTCGCGGTCGTTGGAAAGGGTCCCTCGGGGCGGGGGCTGAAGTTTCCGGCGGATCTGGCAAAGGAGACACACCACGCAGTGAGTGAGAGTCGGGGAAAAGCCAGCGGGAAACTGGGACTTTCCGATTTTCGTTTTGACAGGGTGCAAATTCCAAATCTGGCTTTATTTATTTAATTTTAATTTAATTTTATTGGATTTATAAGACGCCCTTCCCAGCAGGTTTCTACCTTTGAAGGCAGAGAATGGAACAGACTTTTTGATATTAGAACTTAGAGGTTGGAAGTGGACTTCAACTCCCAGAATGCCCCAGTTAGAGGTTAGAGGTGGACTTCAACTCCCAGAATGCACCAGTCAGAGGTCAGAGGCGGGCTACAACTCCCAGAATGCATCAGTTAGAGGTTAGAGGTGGACTTCAACTCCCAGAATGCCCCAGTTAGAGGTTAGAGGTGGACTTCAACTCCCAGAATGCCCCAGTCAGAGGTTAGAGGTGGACTACAACTCCCAGAATGCCCCAGTCAGAGGTTAGAGGTGGACTACAACTCCCAGAATGCCCCAGTCAGAGGTTAGAGGTGAACTACAACTCCCGGAATGCCCTAGTCAGAGGTTAGAGGTGAACTACAACTCCCAGAATGCCCTAGTCAGAAGTTAGAGGTGGACTACAACTCCCAGAATGCCCCAATTAGAGGTTAGACATTGGTCTCATTTCTCACCTTCTGCACTGACCGGCTATGTCCAAACTCCTCCAGTTGCCGACGGAAACCCTGGTTGGGGTTGGCCACTGGGCGTGCGGCCTTGACCGCTTCGAGGGCCTCCAGCCAGCCCAGCTGTGTCACCACCATGAGATAAGCCAGGACGATGGTGGTGCTGCGGGAGATCCCAGCTAGACTGGAAGGCGAATTCGAAGGACAGGATTAGAACCCGGAGCCCTCTTCCCTCTGGCCACCCTCTCTCGGCCAGCTTCCCCCCAGAGGCTGAGTGACAGGGGCACCCCAAAAAGTCCCTGAATCGCCAGGAACATTGGCTGGGTGTTCTCACTTGATATTGATCGATGTTGGCCTGGTGTAATGTGAGAATGCGGTCAAGTTGGCTATGGCGTTATTTGTCAGGCCGAAGCCATTGTTTGAGATGGAGACTGTGGCCTGCCACAAGCAGAATAGCACTGTGGGAATTGGGGAGGGGATGGTTGCATGAGAGGGAAAGATCCTAGCCACAACACATTCTTTCTAGAGATTCAAGGTCATCCTTTGTTCAGCACCAGCCGGAAGGGGAGGATCGTGGACATTGAACCTACCAATGAACAAGGCAGTTCCCTCCTTGCAGCCGACAGGAATGGATGAAACTGATGCATTTCTTAAAATGCTTCTTGCTGGATGTGGAGAAAATTGGAAAGCAAACACTTATTTTTAAAAGATTTATGACGTTTCGAAAGAAAACTCTGGCTATAGCTAGTCCTCACTTACATTGATTCATTTAGTGACTGTTTGAGGTTACAACAGCACTGAAAAAAATGACATTTTATTTTATTTATTTTATTTTATTATTTTATTTTATTTATTTTATTTATTTTATTTATTTTATTTATTTTATTTATTTTATTTATTTTATTTATTTTATTTATTTTATTTATTTTATTTATTTTATTTATTTTATTTATTTTATTTATTTTATTTATTTTATTTATTTTATTTATTTTATTTTATTTAAACATTAGGTTATTTATTTGTTTATTTGTTTGTTTGTTTGTTTATTTGTTTGTTTATTTGTTTATTTATTTATTTGTTTATTTGTTTATTTATTTATTTGTTTGTTTATTTATTTATTTATTCATTCATTCATTCATTCATTTATTTATTTATTTGATTTTTATGCCGCCCTTCTCCTTAGACTCAGGGCGGCTTACAACATGTTAGCAATAGCACTTTTTTTAAACAGAGCTAGGCTATTGCCCCCACAATCTGGGTCCTCATTTTACCCACCTCGGAAGGATGGAAGGCTGAGTCAACCTTGAGCTGGTGATGAGATTAGAACCACTGACCTTCAGATCTACAAGTCAGCTTCAGTGGTCTGCAGTACAGCACTCTACCTGCTGCGCCACCCCGGCTCATTAATATTAGTATTAAGACTGTAAGGACAAATGAATATAATACTGTATTATATCAATACTTAGAAATATATATATATTATGTAATGGTGCTATAATTAAGATCCTTAGAGATATACAGATTATAATGACAGTAGAAATAGGTAAAAATGGTAAATAAGCCTAAAATAATAGACTATATATAGCGTAAAATATATAAAAATTAAAATTAAAATATAAAATAACCTTAAAGGTATAAATGTATGCATATATGTTTCATTTTTGTTTTTGGTTTGTATTGTATAATGTCTTATTAATTTGGTTTTTTTCTTTTATCTATTTTTTAAAGTTTATAAATGAATAAAATTACTTTTTTTAAGAAAAAAAGAAAATATGTTTGTTGAACAAAACTCTGCATTGGTGACAGGAAAGGCAATGGGCCAGTAAAAATTCTGCTAGCTCCATTCGGTTGCCATATGGGATTATGGGGTTATTTTAAAAAATGATGAAACTGGATTATGTTTTAATGAACCCTCCTCATTAAAAAGAACAAAACTACTGCTGAATAAATAAAATAACGTTTTTTCTTACATGTTGGCTTCGGGTGTGTCTGGTAGAACAATTCGAAGATAAGTGATGCCCTAGGAAAAAAACCAAAAACCATGAATATCAGTTGAGGAACATCTCCAAAACCTGAAGTCAACTTCTGAAATCCTACAGATCTTCTCACTTTGACAGTCTTTAGATATCTCTGAGATGACAACATTACGAGGGTTATCCGGAAAGGAAGGTTACAAGCGGGCACAATGAGAATATACAGTATCTGCTGAACAAAACTCCACAATGGCGACAGGCAAGGCACCTGGGCAGTAAATTTGAATGCTCCAACACTGGAAGTTTTTAAGCAAATGTGGGATAATCATCTGTCTGAAGTAGTGCAGGGTTTCCTGCATAAGCAGGGGGTTGGACTAGAAGACCTCCAAGGTCCCTTCCAGCTCTGTTGTCCCTGCCAACTCTGACTTAGGGGAAGAGCCTTCTCTGTGGTGGCCCCGGCCCTCTGGAACCAACTCTTCCCGGAGATTCGAATTGCCCCCACCCTCCTTGCCTTCCGCAAGATGTTGAAGACCCATTTATGTCGCCAGGCATGGGGGGAGTAATTTCCTTCTCCCCTACATTTTTCTGACTGTAGCTTTTGAGAGTGGTATGACTGTATAGTATTGATTGTTTTTTTAATATTAGAAACATAGAAACATAGAAAACTGACCGCAGAAAAAGACCTCATGGTCCATCTAGTCTGCCCTTATACTATTTTCTGTATTTGATCTTAGGGTGGATATGTTTATCCCAGGCATGTTTACATTCAGTTACTGTAGATTTATCTACCACGTCTGCTGGAAGTTTGTTCCAAGGATCTACTACTCTTTCAGTAAAATAATATTTTCTCATGTTGTTTTTGATCTTTCCCCCAACTAACTTCAGATTAACTTCATATATTTATGGGTTTTAATTCTAGTTTTTATTAATATTGTATTTGTATTACTGTTTATTGTATTGTTATTGTTGTGAGCTTCTCCGAGTCCTCGGAGAGGGGTGGCATACAAATCTATTATTATTATTATTATTATTATTATTATTATTATTATTATTATTATTATTAATTAGATTTGTAAGCCGCCCCTCTCCATAGACTCGGGGCGGCTCACAACAATAACAAAGACAATGTAACAAATCTAATAATTTAAAAAACACTAAAAACCCCATTATTAAAAGCAAGCATACACACAAACATACCATGTATAAACTATATAGGCCCGGGGGAGGTGTCTCCTGGGTCCCGCCAAATGACATTGTTTAGTCGACGGGACCCGGAGAAGGCCAACTCTGTGGGACCTAATCGGTCGCTGGGATTCGTGTGGCAGAAGGCGGTCCCGGAGATATTCTGGTCCAGTGCCATGAAGGGCTTTATAGGTCATAACCAACACTGTGAATTGTGACCAGAAATTGATCAGCAACCAATGCAGACTC
This sequence comes from Erythrolamprus reginae, assembly GCF_031021105.1. Classification (NCBI taxonomy): domain Eukaryota; kingdom Metazoa; phylum Chordata; class Lepidosauria; order Squamata; family Dipsadidae; genus Erythrolamprus; species Erythrolamprus reginae. The sequence goes on from NW_027248504.1 coordinate 226,473, forward strand.
CAGAGTGTTGGTGTAACATGGGCATATTTGGGGAAGCCCATGACTGCTCTCGTAGCTGCATTCTGCACGATTTGGGGAAATCTAATAAATTATTATTATTATTATTATTATTATTATTATTATTATTATTATTATTAAATACTCTGCTAACTCCATTCAGTTGTTCAGACTCCACCTCGCAAAGGATTACGGTACGGGGTCATTAAAAGAGGATGAACTATGGTTGTAAGTTGAGCATTAAATGCAACAGACTTGAGCCCCACAGCATCCGGTGGGGATGAGTTCCAAGGACCAACATCCATTCTGCTGCTTCCAGCTTCGTGCAGTATCTCGGCTTCTCACACTAGATGACCCGCTCCCCTCCCAGTTGACCCCTACCGGAACGAAGGGCTGTGGGGACTCGTGAATGGAGACGATGTGGGTGATGTCGTTCCGGCTCAGCTGGTCGAGGTCTTTGGCATCTGCGAGAGAAGGAAGAGGGACACACAGCCATTGTTAGAGGCCCCTCTATTCTACCCAGATGTTCCCATGCGCATCCTGCAGAGATTCTGACAAGTGTGCCATAGATCTGAATGAATGAAATATTCTCATTGAATATTTTGTCCCCTACAAAGTTGAATGTGCACAACAGCAGGTGAAATTGATTGTCCATCAGTGTTGCTTCCTAAGTGGATGGTTTGATTTCACAGAAGTTTGATTTACTTGGAGTTATGTTGTGTTGTGCAAGTGTTCCCTTTATTTTTTTGAGCAGTGTATGAACTAACCAGCAATGTATGTTTAGAGGAAATGGATGGTATAGTGTTATTTTAAGGGGTAGGTTGCAATAATGTTACTTTAAGAGCTAGGCTGCCATTAGCAATAAAAGGGACACAGATGTGATGCTCTGGGTCGCATTTGGGTTCTGTTGCATTGTATTGTATTATATTGTTGGTTGTTGGTGTCTGTATGCTGGTTAGTATTGATAATGCTTGCTATATTGCTGTGTGCTAGGTTTTGCTGGGTGCTAATAAGAGAATATATTGCTTTTTGCTAAATAGTATATGTACAGTGTTCCCTCGATTTTCGTGGGTTCAAACTTCGCGAAAAGTCTATACCACGGTTTTTCAAAAATATTAATTAAAAATACTTTGCAGTTTTTTCCCCTATAAGACGGTTTTTCCCGCCCGATGACATCATATGTCATCGCCAAACTTTTGTCTCCCTTTAATAAATATTTTTTAAAATAAACTTTAATAAATAAACACAGTGAGGAATAATTTAAATGGTTGCTAAGGGAATGGGAAATTGTAATTTAGGGGTTTAAAGTGTTAAGGGAAGGCTTGTGATACTGTTCATAGCCAAAAATAGTGTATTTTACTTCCGCATCTCTACTTCGTGGAAATTCGACTTTCACAGGTGGTCTTGGAACGCATCCCCTGCAAAAATCGAGGGAACACTATACTTGCTGTTGGGGTTTTTATAATAATAATAATAATAATAATAATAATAATAATAATAATAATAATAATAATAATAATAATAATTATTATTATTATTATTATTATTATTATTATTATTATTATTATTATTATTATTATAAGAGCGGGGGTGGCACAGCAGGCAGAGTGCTGTACTGCAGGCCAATGAAGCTGACTGTAGATCTGTAGGTCAGCGGTTCAATTAACTAGAACTCCCCATCTGCTGATTTCAAGTCTGGAACCTTCACAACTAGACCAAGCCATCTCCTTGTAAGGCAAACCACCCAGGTGATGTAGACGTATCTGTCCACTGGGGATGTCGTAGAACAGAGGTCTACAACCCTGGCAACTTTAAGACTTGTGGACTTCAACTCCCAGAATTCCCCAGGCAGCAATCTTGGCAATTTTAAGGCTTGTGGACTTCAACTTCTAGAATTCACCAGGCAGCATAGCTGGAGAATTCTGGGAGTTGAAGTCCACAAGCCTTAAATTTTCCAAGTTTGTATACCTCTGGCTTAGAAGCTTGGCCAAGCTGGGAAAAATGCCAATCACCTTGAAACCAACTAGCTTGACACCCCCCCCCCCCCCTCTGTGGCAGGTTCCCTCTTCACTTACCTACGATGTTCCCAAGGAAGAGACCAGGAAGAATCTGTAAAAGTTTTTAAAAATATATTATTGTACATATTTTAATGGATTTTTTAAAAAAATGAGCTGCGGTGGCACGGTGGTTAGAGTGCACTACTGCAGGTTACTTCTGCTGACTGCCTACAGCTAACTGCTAGCTGTAGTTCAGTCTTCGGAGAGGGGCGGCATACAAATCCAAGTAATAAATAAAATAAATAAATAAACCCCAACACCAGCTCAAGGTAGACTCAGCCTTCCATCCTTCCCAGGTGGATAAAATGAGAAGCCAGATTGTTGGCAATACGCTGACTTAGACAGGGCTGGTAAAGCACTATGAAGCGGTATACGTCTAAATGCTATTGCTAGAACTTTTTATTCTATTACAGAGAAGAACAACCAAGATAATGAGGGGACTGGAGGCTAAAACCTATGAAGAACAGTTGCAGGAACTGGGCATGGCTAATTTAATGAAAAGAAGGACCAGGGGAGACAGGATATTAGCCTTCCAGTGGAGGCTCTCGACCAGATTGCGCTGTTGCGACCTCTCCGTGGCACTAGACCCCGTAGAGCACCATGGTTCAACGAGGAGCTCCGGGAGTTGAAACGCCAGAAGAGACGTCTAGAGAAGCGATGGAGGAAGAGTAAGTCTGAATCCGATTGCACACTTGTAAGAGCTCATATTAAGACTTACAAAGTGGCACTCAAGGCGGCAAGATGCGCGTACCATGCTGCCTTGATTGCATCAGAGGGGACCCGTCAACAAAACAATGTCGCTTGGCGGGGCCCAAGGGAAAAGCCTTCTCTGTGGTGGCCCCTACCCTCTGGAATCAACTCCCCCCAGAGATTAGAATTGCCCCCACCCTCCCTGCCTTTCGTAAGCTCCTGAAAACCCACCTCTGTCGTCAGGCATGGGGGAATTGAGACATTCTTTCCCCCTAAGCCTTTATAATTTATGCATGGTATGTTTGTTTGTATGGATGTTTAGTTTTTATAATAAGGGTATTTTAGTTGTTTTTAGTATTGGATTTACATGATGCTTTTTATTACTGTTGTTAGCCGCCCCGAGTCTACGGAGAGGGGCGGCATACATAGAAACATAGAAACATAGAAGACTGACGGCAGAAAAAGACCTCTTGGTCCATCTAGTCTGCCCTTTTACTATTTCCTGTATTTTATCTTAGGATGGATATATGTTTATCCCAGGCATGTTTAAATTCAGTTACTGTGGATTTCCCAACCACGTCTGCTGGAAGTTTGTTCCAAGGATCTACTACTCTTTCAGTAAAATAATATTTTCTCATGTTGCCTTTGATCTTTCCCCCAACTAACTTCAGATTGTGTCCCCTTGTTCTTGTGTTCACTTTCCTGTTAAAAACACTTCCCTCCTGAACCCTATTTAACCCTTTAACATATTTAAATGTTTCGATCATGTCCCCCCTTTTCCTTCTGTCTTCCAGACTATACAGATTGAGTTCATTCAGTCTTTCCTGATACGTTTTATACTTAAGACCTTCCACCATTCTTGTAGCCCGTCTTTGGACCCGTTCAATTTTGTCAATATCTTTTTGTAGGTGAGGTCTCCAGAACTGAACACAGTACTCCAAATGTGGTCTCACCAGCGCTCTATATAAGGGGATCACAATCTCCCTCTTCCTGCTTGTTATACCCCTAGCTATGCAGCCAAGCATCCTACTTGCCTTTCCTACCGCCCGACCACACTGTTCACCCATTTTGAGACTGTCAGAAATCACTACCCCTAAATCCTTCTCTTCTGAAGTTTTTGCTAACACAGAACTGCCAATGCAATACTCAGATTTAGGATTCCTTTTCCCCAAGTGCATTATTTTACATTTGGAAACATTAAACTGCAGTTTCCATTGCTTTGACCATTTATCTAGTAACGCTAAATCATTTACCATATTACAGACCCCTCCAGGAATATCAACCCTATTGCACACTTTAGAGTCATCGGCAAATAGGCAAACCTTTCCTACCAAACCTTCCCCTATGTCACTCACAAACATATTAAAAAGAATAGGACCCAGAACAGACCCTTGTGGCACACCGCTTGTAACCTGACTCTGCTCAGAATACTCGCCATTAACAATAACTCTCTGATGTCTATGCTTCAGCCAGCTTGAAATCCACTGAACTATCCAGGGATTAAGTCCAATCTTCACTAATTTATCTATCAGCTCTTTATGTGGAACCGTATCAAAGGCTTTGCTGAAGTCCAGATAGGCAATATCCACGGCACCACCTTGATCCAACACCTTTGTGACATAGTCAAAGAACTCAATGAGATTAGTCTGACACGATTTGCCTTCAGTAAAGCCATGCTGATTTGGGTCCAATAAGTTATTGTTTTTTAGATGCTGATTTATCCTCTTTTTGAGTAGAGTCTCCATCATTTTAACTACAACTGATGTCAAGCTAACTGGCCTGTAGTTACCAGCTTCTTCTCTACTGCCCTTCTTGTGGATAGGCACAACACTGGCCATTCTCCAATCCTCAGGAACATCTCCTGTTAACAGGGATTTGTTAAACAAATCAGTCAGGGGGGTAGCAATGACAGATCTGAGTTCTTTAAGAACTCTGGGGTGGATGCCATCTGGACCCATTGCCTTATTTATCTTTAATCTTTCAAGTTCTTCTAAGACATCGGCTTCTAAGATCACTGGAGCTGAATCCGTACAGCTGGAAGCAATGCTATATCCCTCTATAGTATTATTATTATTTTGTAAGGTGTCTTTTGAGAAAACTGAACAGAAGTAGCTATTGAAATGGTCAGCAATCTCCTTATTCCCATCAATGTATGTATTATTCCTGGTACTAAGCTTTGTGATGCTGCAGTTTTTCTTCTTCCTATCACTAATATATCTGAAGAAGGTTTTATCCCCCTTCTTTACAGATTTTGCTATTTCTTCCTCTTTTGAGGCTTTAGCAGCATATATTATCTGTTTCGCCTCCTTCTGTCTCATTTTATACACCTCTCTATCAGCTATACTTCCAGACTCTTTATACCTCCTATAGGCAGCCTTTTTTTCATTGACTATAGCCCTTACATCATTGCTAAACCATAGCGGTTTCTTCTTCCTTTTACCTTTAGTTACTTGCTTTACATAAAGTCTTGTGGCTTTTAAGATGGCCTTTTTTAATACAGTCCACTGGGTGCTCGCTCCTGCCATTTTATCCCTCCCCTTTAATTCATTATTTAAATATTCCCCCATTGCATTAAAATTTGTTTTTCTGAAATCCAATACTTTGGTTGCAGTATAGGATTGCTCACCATCAGTTTTTACATCAAACCACAAACATAGATGGTCACTGCAACCTAAATTTTCTCCCACCTTGACCTCTGAAACCCGATTCCCATTTGTAAAAACTAAATCTAGAATATTCTCCCCTCTAGTTGGTGTCTTAACTAGCTGTGCCATAGCTGCTCCTGTAAAGGCCTCTACTATATTCTTACTTTTGCATGTAAGGGCACTGGGGATATTCCAGTCAACATCAGGCATGTTGAAATCACCCATAACCACAATATCTCCCTTTACTGCCATTAGGGTAATCTCATCCACCATCTTGTTGTCATGTTCCTCAGATTGCCCTGGAGGCCTATAGATCACCCCAATTCTAATGACAGAACCGTCTTTATTTTGCATGCAAATCCAGAGGGTCTCCAGATCTTTACATGTATTTTGAATTAGTATTGTTTTTAGATTTTCTTTAACATAAATGGCTACTCCACCTCCCCTTCTCTCTATTCTATCCTTCCTATACAGTGTATATCCTGGTATGGATATTTCCCATTCATTAGAATCCCTAAACCATGTCTCAGTTATGGCAACCAGATCCAAATTATCTCTAGATATTATGGCCATTAACTCACAGAGCTTGTTGCTCAAGCTTCGAGCATTTGTGTACATTACCCGAAGAACATTATTTTCATTATTAGTTTGCCCTTTATCATCAGCAACTACATCTATTTTATTTACAGCTCCCTTTTCATAAGCTTCCAGAAACTGATTTATCCTCATTGGTCGGGGACAGAAATCCTCCACATCTGGTACATCTCTGTCCCCTTTACCTAGTTTAAATGCCTGTCCAAAAAAGTTCTGAATTCCTCACCGAGCACCTGGGCACCTCTGTATGATGGATGCAAACCATCCCTCTTAAACAACTCCCTATTGGACCACCTATTGACATCATGACTTACATAACCAAAACCTTCAGCTTTACACCACTGCCTTAACCACACATTAAACTCTCTGATACAACTTGTTTTACCCTCCTGGCCACAAACCGGTAACACCTCTGAGAAAGTCACTGAATCAGTTATTTTACCCAGCTCCACACTTAGACATTGAAAATCTCTTTTTACTACATTAACATTTCTCTGGGACAAATCGTTTGTGCCAAGATGCACCACCACATCAACGTTATTATCTTTACTCACAGCCTTGATAATGTTTGTAATCCGCCTCCTATCCCTGTGGGCAGTGGCTCCTGGAAGACACCTCATCACCTTCACCACATCCTTCCTCTGTCCCAAATCAACACCTCTGACAATTGAGTCACCCACAAGAACATGTGTCCTCTCTTTATTTCTACTAACTGGACTTGGTTTGGTGACACTATGCTCCTCATTTACAACAACTTCTCCTTTGAACATTCCCTCATTCTCCGGCTGAGGGGCCTTGCTAATATCTACAACATCCCTACTATTTAAATCCGCAAGAACATTATACGAATTGGATACAGAGAGACCAAAATTGTTATGTTTTTGTTCAACCGCACGTAATCTTCCTGAACCAACAGTTGTCCAAACAGCCCTCCTCCTCGGGGGGCGCTGTGGAAGTGGAGGCTGCACACATGGCTGCATTACAGCACGTGGCTGGGACAATCTTTCCACTTCTGCCTGCAAGCTACAAACTAAGGACTGCAATCTAGAGATCTCGCCATCTAACCTAAATGTCCTAATGCAAAGAGGGCAGTACCCCAAGTTCCACAAGGTACTACGGAACACAACAGCCAAACAAGTTTTACACTGCACCAAGCCAATCATCTTAACAATGTATTGAAATACAGGTACTTAGCAAGAAAATGAACCCCTATTGCTACCAAACTTTGCTGATTTTGGTTTATAGTTATATAATTCGCGCGCCGCCAGGCGCGCGGGCCACTATTTTTCTTTCCTCTTCCTCAGTTATAAATGCCCCTTCTCCTTGAATTCAAAAAATGCAAATGCAAAAAGTAAACAGCACTACCTTCCTCTCCTTCTCTGTGATCTGAAGTGCAAATTAAAATGGCTTTTTCCTGCTTTTTATACTTCCCAGTCTAATCCTGCCCCAGCCTAATCTGATTGGTCTGTGTTTGAAAACAAACTGCTAATAAAATTGTCTGTAACAGTCAGTTATAAATGCCCCTTCTCCTTGAATTCAAAAAATGCAAATGCAAAAAGTAAACAGCACTACCTTCCTCTCCTTCTCTGTGATCTGAAGTGCAAATTAAAATGGCTTTTTCCTGCTTTTTATACTTCCCAGTCTAATCCTGCCCCAGCCTAATCTGATTGGTCTGTGTTTGAAAACAAACTGCTAATAAAATTGTCTGTAACAGTCAGTTATAAATGCCCCTTCTCCTTGATAAATTTATCCAATAAATAAATAAATAAAATAAATAAATGAAATAAATAAATCTCAGGGGTTGCTACAAAGAAGAGGGAGTCAACGTATTCTCCAAAGGACCTGAGGGTAGAACAAAAAACAATGGGTGGAAACTAAGCAAGGAGAGAAGCAACTTAGAACTAAGGAGACATTTCCTGACAGTCAGAACAACGATATTGGAAAACCATTTGTCTGAAGTGGTGTGGGGTTTCCTGCCTAAGCCAGGGGGTTGGACTAGAAGACCTCCAAGGTCTCTCCCAACTCTGTTATTCTACTCTATTCCCTGTTCTACTCTATTTTACTCTCTTCCCTACTCTATTCTATTCTATTCTACTCTACTCTACTTTATTCTATTCCCTACTCTATTCTTCTCTCTTCCCTACTCTACTCTACTGTACTCTAATCTACTCTGCACCAAAGACAAATTCCTTGTGTGTCCCATAACACTTGGCCAATAAACAATAAATAATTCTATTCTATTCTATTCTACTCTGTATGGGTTAAGGTTTCACATTTCATGCAAAGTCTGAAACAACCAGGAACGAGAGTGGAGGGGAAAAAACAAAAAAAAATTCAGAGTGACAAGATTCAAAGTAATCTGGCTGATTATTTTTATGCCTGGGGGGAGAATTAGAACTCGCGTCTCCTGATTCCCGGTCCAGAGCTTTCCCCACTACACTCCCCCAAGCAAATTCAAGAGAGAACACAATCTAATCAAGAAAGACGATGCATCCAAGAAATTCAATTTGATTCATTCAACTTTTAAGCCGCCAAAGTCCTTGCGGAGTCTGGGTGGCGTGCAGCCATAAACACTATAATAAATACAAACAAGCCATAATAAACAACGTAGTAAAGCAGTAATAATAGAAAACTAACTAACTAACTTACACTATACAATGAACTAATAAAAATCAAGGGAAATTTACACCAACTATATATTTAAATCAGTCGTACATTAAGGAATTGCCAGCTAGTGGCATTTCTTCTCCTTTTCTCATTTCTTTCTCAACCCCTTTTTCGTTTTTCTTTCCCCTAACTTCCTCTTTCTATTAAATCTTTCCCACCTTCTTTCTCTCTTCCTTCTCTCTTTCCCTCTATTTCTGTCATAATACTACATAGATGACTGATATGCCGTGTGTTATATTTATCTCTGTTTTGTTTTTAACGTATATATTTAATAAAGATATTTTTAAAGCAAAAAAGAAAGAGAAGGAAGGAAGGAAGAAAGAAAGAAAGAAAGAAAGAAAACAGTTAAAAAGAACCCCAAATACAACCTTCATTTAACAGAGTCATATCTCTTAGGTCGGGTTTGTTGACATCACGACAACGCTGGAAAGAAAATAAACCCCAATCTTACAAAAAATATCTTAAAATACAAATTTTAAGTTGTCAGATGTCAATTGGGGAATAAAGGGCACTTTTACCGCCTTCGTCCTTCTTTTCTCGGTCTTGCTTTGAAGTTTAGCACATCTGAACTTTGTGAAGATATTATGTAAAAAACAGAGGAAAATGTTGATTTCCTACCTTATTCATGCCGTTGCCCATAACCTTTCAAAGTCACCTTAGCAGCTCTCGCAAGGCAGACCGAATATCCCTGGGCCTTTCTCCAGCGATGGCTACCTTCCGTGGAGCAGGTCAAAATTTCAACCCCCAGCCTTGACAGCTGTCATTCCATTCCGTCCCCCAAAAAAGCAACCTCCCCAGGGTGCGTGAGTTGTGTGTGACAGCTGCGGTAGTTTGTGTGGCACGGGATGAAAAATCTGCAGAGGCAAAAAAAATTTCCTCCTGCTCCCCCTCTTTCTCCTCCTCCTCCCCCTCTTTCTCCTCCTCCTCCCCCTCTTTCTCCTCCTCCTCCCGTAAAGTGGATTCCCCCCCCTCCACTCAGCCGCGCATAGAAGGAGCTGCTCCTATCAGAATGCCTTCTCCAGGGTTGGAAACCCCCCCACCTCCTTGCAAATTTGGAGGAGGGGGGAGAGTACCACCCTGGCTTGGTGGTTGCGTGGATGTTGCGAGCGCATGACGGCGCATGGGTCTGTGTGGGAAAACAGAATGCATTCTTTTGTCTGTTAGAGAAGGCAGCTGTGATTTGCTGGCATCTTGCCTTGGCACAGGATGGATGGGGAGGAGGAGGAGGGGAAGAGGACCCCAGGGTAGCCCACATTAGCAAAGCAAGCCCACCCACCCAATCACCCCCCCCCACAACCCAGTTTTATTTATTTTTTATTTATTTATTTATGTTGTCCAAAACACAATGAGCTTACCGGGGATATACTGTACATATAGTACATCAATCAATGGGAGAATAGAGAAGAAGATGTAGGAATAATATAAAACATAGGAAGAGTAGTAGAAGAAGAGATAGAGATATAGTGATAGAAGAAAAAGGGAGTTATAGAAGAGTGTGTTATAGATCTTGTGTAGATTGTACACTATGGAGTAATAAATGAGGTTTTCATAATCTGCTATCAAATCTTTGTATACATGTTTGATGCTTTTTCATTTTATTTATTTATTTTGTCCAATACACAATGAGGGTTTTAGTGGGTATATATCTATACACACATAGTAAAATACACGATGAAGGTTTTAGAGGAGATACTTAGAGTAAAATATATCTAAGAAATAATAGAAAAGAAGATATAGGAATAGAACATATCAATGAAAGAATAGAAGAAGAGATATAGGAATAGAAGAAAGGAATAGGAGATATAGGAGAGCAATAGGACAGGGGACGGAAGGCACTCTACTGTATTTGTACTCGCCCCTTACTGACCTCTTAGGAACCTGGATAGGTCAACCGTAGATAATCTAAGGGTAAAGTGTTGGGGGTTTGGGGATGACACTATGGAGTCTGGTAATGAGTTCCACGCTTCGACAACTCGGTTACTGAAGTCATATTTTTTACAGTCAAGTTTGGAGCAGTTAATATTAAGTTTAAATCTGTTGTGTGCTCTTGTGTTGTTGTGGTTGAAGCTGAAGTAGTCTTTGACAGGCAGGACGTTGCAGCATATGATCTTGTGGGCAATACTTAGATCATGTTTAAGGCATCTTAGTTCTAGGCTTTCTAGGCCCAGGATTGAAAGTCTAGTCTCATAGGGTATTCTGTTTCGAGTGGAGGAGTTAAGGGCTCTTCTGGTGAAGTATCTTTGGACATTTTCAAGGGTGTTCTGGAAGGTTACCAGATTTTGGGTAGCCAAGGGTACTGTGGATGAAGTGTTTTTAATAAGAAAGTGAACCCAAGAACAAGGGGACAGAATCTGAGGTTAGTTGGGGGAAAGATCAAAAGCAACATGGGAAAACATTATTTTACTGAAAGGGTAGTAGATCCTTGGAACAAACTTCCAGCAGACATGATTGGTAAATCCACGGGAACTGAATTGAAACATGCCTGGGATAAACATAGATCCATCCTAAAATAAAATACAGGAAATCGTATAAGGGCAGACTAGATGGACCAGGAGGTCTTTTTCTGCCGTCAATCTTCTAGGTTTCTAGGAAAAGGGCTGGCAAAAGTGTATTGGAACATGATAGTCCATAAAATCATCTGCTACAACATCCTTCCTGTCAACGACTACTTTAGCTTCAACCACAACAATACACGAGCACAAGACAGATACCAACTTAAAGTAAACAGCTCTAAACTCGAATGCAGGAAATACTTTAGTAACCGAGTAGTTGATGCATGGAACTCACTACCTGACTCTGTAATATCATCCCCTGACCCCCAAAACTTTACCTTTAGACTCTCCATTGTTGACCTCTTCCGATTCCTAAGAGGTCAGTAAGGGGCGTGCATAAGTGCACCAGCGTGCCTTCCGTCCCCTGTCCTAATGTTTCTCTTTTACTAGTATCATGAATATAAATATTATTATATCTCTGTATACCACCAATATGTATTTGACAAAACAAATAAATAAAAATAAAAATAAATAAATAAATTACATGGCTTAAAAAAATAATAAAAGATGAATTTGGGAGAGGAAAACCCAGAATTATTTCTGTTAGGTATCTTTAATAATAATTTTTAATAAGGGTCACAAAACCCCCCAAAATTCAATACTTCATTATTCACATTTTCACAGCAGCAAAAATGGTCTATATGTGCAGCGATAGAAAAACAAAGAAGGAACGATATTTTTTTAAAAAAATTATAACTTATTAACTACAGCGTTAAAGCCAAGTATATAAGGGTTTAGGATAGCAATATGTTATAAGTAGTTCAAATATGACTATTTGAAACTATTGTCCACAGGATAGATGTTTGCGTTAATCTTTTTAACTCATTCTTTGATATAGATTTGTGCATATTTTATTTTTTATGTGGGTATGTCTTTTACGTTTTGTAATGTTTTTGTTTGTCTTATTTAATAAAGATAACTTTTTAAAAAAAATATGGACTGCACAGCAATGGATATGCTAACAAGGAAGTTGCAAGGGAAAAGGGAATTCTGATGACTATAAAATATGGAATATAAATTTTATAACTGGTTAAAAGAAAGAAATGACAAATTTATTATCTGTTTTTATTTTGTTTTATTTAGTTAGATTTATAAGCTGCCCAACTCCAAAATGGACTGTGGGTGACATACATAGTAAAAACCGTATCAAACATTAAAACATTTATGCATTAAAACATTAAAACATCATTAAAACATTAAAACAAACGTTAAAACAAACATTAAAACATTAAATATAAAACATTAAAATGTTAAAACATTAAAACGTTAAAACATTAATTAACTAAAACACAAAAACCCTAAGACATTAAAATAAACATTAAAACAAACAGTCATCGGAGAAGGGCGGCATACAAGTCTAAATAATAATAATAATAATAATAATAATAATAATAATAATAATAATAATAATAATATTAAACTAAACATTAAAACAAACATTAAAACATTAAAACAAACATTAAAATGTTAAAACATTAAAATATTAAAACGTTAAAATGTTAAAACGTTAAAATGTTAAAATATTAAAATGTTAAAACACTAAAACTTTAAGACATTAAAACATTAAAACCTCTGTAGTTAAAAACATTCACATTTAGAAGAAGTTAAAGTATCAGGATGGTGCTCAGTAGTGAAACAGTAATAACTCTGTAACTAACAGTAATAAGTAAGTAATAAATCTATTTATAGTACAGGGAAGGCGCAATCATATTAACGAAGAAATGTATAAATGTATATATCTCCGATAACTTCAGACGGAAGCAGGGTTGCAAATAACCCAAATAATTGTTGTATGTTTGCTTTTGTCTTGTGTGTGTAAAATAAAATATAATATTTTTCAAATAAAATATTGAAAAATTATTATTTTTATTTTTAAAAAATATTTTTTTAAAAATTAAACAATAAAAATAAAAAAAGGGTGGCCCAGGAGTGAGCAGAGCAAGGGGAAGGCAAGTGTTTTTGTGTGTGTGTTTGTGTGTGTGTGTGTTTGTGCATGTGTGTGTGTCTCCTTTTGGAGCCGAACTTGGAGAGCCCTTCCGAGAAGCGTAGGGGGAGAACCCGGGAATGCAATGTTCCCAAGCCAGTGGAATGTGCCAAGCTGGCACCGCCTGTGGGAAGGAATTGAACCCTTGGGAGGGGGTCACCTGCCCGAAATAGAGTCTCCGGGATCAAGGCCACTCTGCCCCGGCTCCTTTGGGGAGGTTAATTGGAGGGGCAACAGGTTCCCGTTGCAGCCACACAAGGGCCCCTTTGGGAATCTGTTGGGGGATAGGAGGAGAGGCAGCGGGGAGCAGAGGGTCAGGAATCTGCTCTGGATTTAGAATCAGAAAAGAGCTGGCTAGATGACCTCTAAGGGCCCTTCCAACTCCTGTTATTCTGTAATTCTGTATAAAGTCTCCTGCCTGAACATAGGGCAGGACTAGATGATCTCCAAGGTCCCTTCCAACTCTTATTATTCTATAATTCCATACAGGGTCTCTTGCTTGAGCAGGGGGCTGGACTAGATGACCTCTAAGGTCCCTTCCAACTCCTGTTATTCTGTAAGGGTCTTCTGCTTGAGCGGGGGTGTGTGTCAGACTAGATGACCTCCGGGGCCTTCCAAAATACAGAACCCCCCCCCCCCCCCCCCCAAATCGCGACCGCCCCACTTTTAGCACGACGCCCCTCTGCAAAAGTGACGAAGCGGGCCGAGACCCTCCCAAAAAAACCTGGCAATGCAAAAAGGGGCGGGGCCGAGACTTTCCTCCGCCCCCAGAAAGCCCGCCCCCAGAAGCCGCGGTTGCCCGGGCGACGGGACGCGCCTCGGAGGAAGGACCAGCATGGCCAAGAACAAGGTGGGGCGGCGGCGGGGGGAGCGGGCGGGAATCCCCCACACACAGACATGGCGGGGAGGGGGCGTCGCCTTCTGCAGCCCTCTTCCAAAGCCCATCGTCCCCAGCCGTAGGAGCTGAGCGGGTCTTAAGGCTGGCTGGGGATGATGGGGGCTCCGGTCCTTCTTAAGTGGCCCTGCGCTCGTGGAGGATCATCACCCCAGAGTGGATAATGGGGCTTGGAATCCCCCCTTCGACCCTCAAGCCCAGAGGCCTCTGGCTGGGGATGCAGACAGGGATGCAAATGTTTGAACCTTGCAAGTTAGCACTGCAATATTTTTTGCAATAAATAAATTATTATTGTTATTGTTATTCTAATATCCAGAGCATTCATGATAACCACATAATTATAATTATTTGTTTGTTTGTTTACTTACTTATTTATTGTATTTATATGCTGCTCATTCCAAACGGACTCAGAGCAGCTAACAAAAGACATAAATACAACAATAGTAAAATGCAATCAAAATACAACAATAAAATATTTGCTTAGCCATACTGACAAACTTTCATTTTGTAGTTCTTTGTTTATTTGTTGTTGTTGTTGTTGTTATTATTATTATTATTCTATAATTTATATATTTATATAAATAATTTTTATTAAATTTTATACATTAAAAAAACCACAAACACAACATATCAACAGACATTAGCACAAATCCAAATCCAAATCTTCTTCAAGTAAGTCGACATCCAAAGTTTGCATTCCTATCCATATACTATATAATTATATATCTATACACATATTCTTACATCATAAGCATTTTCATTGTAAATTAGCTTTCCTTTTTATTATTATTATTATTCCTCTGCCGCCTATTTTCCTTGGTAAATTATTATTATTATTATTATTATTATTATTATTATTATTATTATTATCATCATCATCATCATCGTCATTGTTATATTATATTATATTATTATATTAATTATATTATATTATATTATATTATATTATATTATAATTGCAGTAAATATATGGCCAGCAAACCTTGAATTGTAGCTTATTCCGATCCAGGCTTATTCCGATCCAGGAATCGTAGCTTATTCCAATCCAGGCCATTGCACATGGCAGAGGGATGGACTGGATCTGGGTTTGTCAAACCTGGGTGCTTTAAGAGGAGTGGGCTTTAATTCCCAGAATTTCTCAGACAATCAATTAAAGCAGGGGTCCCCAAATTTGGCCACTTTAAGACGTGTGGACTCCATCTCCCAGAATTCCCCAGGCAGCCATCTTGGCCTTTTTAAGACTTGTGGACTTCAACTTAAGTCTTAAAATTGCCAAGTTTGAAGACCTCTGCTGCAAAGATAGTGCTCAACCTACGACCATAACTGAGCTCCAAATGTCTGTCGCTAAGTGAGACAGTGGTTAATTTTTGCCCCTTTTTCCAACTTCCTTGCCATTAAGCGAATCACTGCGGCTGCTGAGTTAGTAACCCAGTTGTTAAGTGAATCTGACCCACCTCATTGACTTTGCTTGTCGGAAGGTTGCAATTCAGGGATCACATGGCCTGGGACACTATGATCGTCATAACTATGAGTCCGTGGACCAAATGCCTGAATTTTGATCACATGATCACCGGGATGCTACAGTTGTTGCAAGTGTGAATACCGGTCCTAAGTCACATCTTTAAGGGTCCTTGTAACTTACAATGGCCACTAGAGTCTTCGGAGAAGGGAGGCAGAGAAATCCAATCAATCAATCAATCAATCAATAAATCAATAAACTGTT
This sequence comes from Erythrolamprus reginae, assembly GCF_031021105.1. Lineage (NCBI taxonomy): Eukaryota > Metazoa > Chordata > Lepidosauria > Squamata > Dipsadidae > Erythrolamprus > Erythrolamprus reginae. The sequence goes on from NW_027248504.1 coordinate 242,277, forward strand.
GTAAGTTGAGGACTGTCTGTGCCCCCACAAGCAGTTGGATTGCAGCAGGATAAAAATGTGGCAAAGAGATACTCATATCAATACAAATGGTCCTCAATTTAGGACCATAATTGAGCCCAAAAGTTTGGTCGCTAAGTGAGGCATTGGTGAATTTCCCCCCCTCCCCATTTTACAACCATTCTTGCCACTAAGCAAATCACTGCAGTTGGTAAGTTAATAACCCAGTAATTGCATTGCACAGGACAGAAATGGGGCAGAGACAAAAGTATCAATTGAGGTAGTCCTCTCTTTATGACCACAAATGTGAACTAAAATATCTGTCGCTAAGCAAGGCAGCTGTTAAGTGAGTTATGCCCAATTTTACAGACTTCTTTTTGCCCTGGTTACTAAGTGAATTTCTGAATTATAGGTTATAAGTATTTGTAAAATGTGTAACAGAAAAAAAGATCTTTAGTAAAAAACATTAAATCTTTTTTTAAAAATAATTTTTATTGAAATATATACATTAAGAAAAAAAATGTGTGAAAAGAAAACATAAACAGAACATTGAAAGAAACATTAACACATACACAAAAAAGAGATATTTATATTAAAATATTCTCATCCATTAAACACTGTCTCAAATGTTTTTCTTACAGCTGTTTCAGTCGGCAAAAGAAAAATTACTCTGCTTATTTAATTTATATACATATTTGTAGTACTTTTTACCACCTTACTTCTACCATTATTGCAATTTTTCAATTAATACAAATCATGCTTTATTATATACCTTTAAAAAGTTATTGTTTAAATAACGTTATTACTTTTGTGTCTAATTCATAATTATACTCTAAGTTTGTTTTTTCCTTAAAAATCTTAATTACAGAGGAACTCCTCAATAAGGAGAGTTTGTTCATCCCATCTTAAAAGATCTATTTTTATAAAATACTGTATATCATTCCAAAAAAGCATAAGGGTATTTTGAAACCGTTTTGAATATATACGTTTGATCTCGTTGCAGAATGCAAACCATAAAGGACCATACGGTTGCCAAAAGCTGAAAGAACGGTGAGTGGGTTTCTTTTCCATATGCAAAATTTTGAAAAAAGTTTTAGGCAGAGAAAAAAAACCCAGAGGTTACAACAAATACAGATTGGGCGAAACCTGACTCAAAAACAGTCACTGGAAGAGGGAACTTGGAATCCTATTGGACACGATCCTTTAAATCAGTGTTTCCCAACCTTGGCAACTTGAAGATATCTGGACTTCAACTCCCAGAGTTCCCCAGCCAGCATTTGCTGGCTGGGGAACTCTGGGAGTTGAAGTCCAAATATCTTCCAAGTTGCCAAGGTTGGGAAACACTGATTTAAATGTCAGCCAGCCATGTATAAACTGAAGCATAGAATCAAGATCACGTGGAATAATAAAGTACAGTGGTACCTCTACTTACAAACTAAATTCGTTCTGTGACCCGGTTCTTAAGGAGAAAGGTTTAAGAAGCAATTTTTCCCATAGGAATCAATGTAAAAGCAAATAATACGTGCAATTGGGGAAACAACAGGGAGGCTGGAGGCCCCGTTTCCTCCCAGGAGATTCCTAGAGAGGCCCCATGGAGGCTTCTCCACGCCTTTTCCCTCCCAGGAGATTCCTAGAGAGGCCTCACGGAGGCTTTTCCTCGCCTTTTTCGACCTTGTTTCCTCCCAGGAGATTCCTAGAGAGGCCCCACGGAGGCTTCTCACCGCCTTTTCCGGCCCTGTTTCCTCCCAGGAGATTCCTAAAGAGGCCCCTCGGAGGCTTCTCCCTGCCTTTTCCGGTTACAGTTTCGGAGGCTTGGGTTTGTAAGTGGAAAATGGTTCTTGAGAAGAGGTAAAAAAATCTTGAACATTCAATTTTTATCTAGAAAAGTTCGTAAGCAGAGGCGTTCTTAGGTAGAGGTACCACTGTATTACTACCACTTTATAAAACCCTAGTAGAATATTCTATTCTATTCTTTTCTATCCTACATTCTTTTCTATTCTATTTTCTTTAATTTTCTATTTTATTTTCTATTCTATTCTCTTTTGTCTATTCTATTCTATTCTATTCCTGCTTATCCATACTAACAAACTTTCATTGTGTAGTTGTTTATTTGTTTGTTTGTTCGTTCATTCATTCATTCATTCATTCATTAGATTTGGGACCTAGTAGGTCATCTAGTACAACTAATAAATAAGGGGTTTTTAGATTTTTTAATTATTAGATTTGTTATTGTATATTGTTTTTTACTATTGCCGTGAGCCGCCCTGAGTCTACGGAGAGGGGCGGCATACAAATCTAATAAATAATAATAATAAATAATAATAATTACCCCCCTGCTCAAGCAGGAATCCTACACCTCCCCATTCTCTTACACTTTCGAGTTTCTAACTTCTGTTTCTATTAAGCAACACATAAGCCTATCATACAGGCCTGTAACTTTGAATCATTGCTAAGCAGCCAGGCAAAAGTCAACGGATACCTGTACGTTATCCCAATTATGCTCCATGAGATCTAGCAACATGTCAAAGCTAGTCCCAAGCAGCCACAAAACCCACAAATTGTGCAATGTTTATCTTCCTTCATCCTCTTATGATTCGGGGCCTTATAAAAAAAAAGAGAAGAGCCAGTTGGGGCGCTTCCGATATGTAAAAGGTGCTTGCTATTTTGAAATAATATGTTTAATTTCAATTTAATTTCATTTAATGTTATTATTTTTTAAAACAGGGAACCCCGAGCTTCCATCCGATTCAAGTGTGCCCTCACCAACACCATCTTAGACGTCCTTCAGCAGCGACCGGGATGGGTGGAAGTGAAAGAGTGAGAGTATTATTATTATTATTATTATTATTATTATTATTGTTATTATTATTATATAATTAGACTCTCCGAGTCTTCGGAGAGGGGCGGCATACAAATCTAATAAATAATAATAATAAATATTATTACAGTAATATCATTATTATAAATATTATTATTATTATTATTATTATTATTATTATTATTATTATTATTTTCACAAAAAACAGTAATACATAGTAAATGAGATTTATATGCTGGATTTGCATAGCAATATCACAATAGTATTACTACTACTACTACTACTACTACTACTACTACTACTACTACTAATGATGGAGATTATAAAAGCTGGCAGGGCCCGGGAACATATTTCTCCCACCAAATCTGTCCTATGATGTTGACTGTAGAACTTTTAGAACCACACGCCTGGGGTGATGTGATGGCCTAGAGGTGGACCTCTCGCCTCACATGTGGGAGGCTGTGAGTTTGATCCTAGGTAGCGGCAGATATTTCTCTGGGCACACTGAGAGTATATTTTATATTTTATTTATTTGTTTGTTTGTTTTGTCCAATACACAATAATACACAATGAAGGTTATAGAGGATATACTCGAGTAGAATGTATTAAAGAAAGAAGAGAAGGAACAATATAGGCATAAAATATAACTATGAGAGAATAGCAGAAAAGATATAGGGATAGAAGAGAAGATATAGGAGAGATTATAGGACAGGGGACGGTATATGCTAAAGAAAACTCCGCATTAGCGACAGGAAGGGCAATAGGCCAGTAAAACACTCTGCTCCATTCAGTAATAATAATAATAATAATATAATAATAATAATAATACCGTAATAATAATTTATTAGATTTGTATGCCGCCCCTCTCCGAAGACTCGGGGCGGCTCACAACAATAACAAAAACAATATAATAGTAATACAAATCTAATATTAAAAAATATATATAAAACCCCAACAATTAAAGCCATACAACACATGCATACCAAACATAAAATATAAAAGCCTGGGGAAAAGGTGTCTCAGTTCCCCCATGCCTGGCAATATAGGTGGGTCTTGAGTAATTTGCGAAAGACAAGGAGGGTGGGGGCCATTCTAATCTCCGGGGGGAGTTGATTCCAGAGGGCCGGGGCCGCCACAGAGAAGGCTCTTCCCCTGGGGCCCGCCAGACGACATTGTTTTGTCGACGGGACCCGGAGAAGGCTGACTCTGTGGGACCTAATCGGCCGCTGGGATTCATGTGGTAGAAGGCTGTTCGGGAGGTATTCTGGTCCGATGCCATGTAGGGCTTTAAAGGTCATTACCAACACTTTGAATTGTGACCGGAAATCCAGACTCCACCCCTCAAGGGATTATGGGGCATTAAATGAAGATGATAACTTTGGGTGTCATGTGGGGGGGTCACGACCACCTTGAAAAAAGCTTAAAGACTTGTTGGCTGAACGCCGTTTCTCTGTTTGGCCTTTGTCCCCAGCGAGGGCGAGTGGGACTTTTACTGGTGCGACGTCCGATGGCTGCAGGAAAACTTCGACCACACCTACATGGACGAACACGTTCGCATCAGCCACTTCCGCAACCATTACGAGGTGGGCAAAACTGGGGAAGGTGGAAGGCAGGTTGGGAGGGCGGATGGGGGACAGGTGAGCAGTCGGTCCAGAAGAGAAGGTCTTAGGGGTCATGATTTCTGACAGTCTCAAAATGGGTGAACAGTGCAGTCAGACGGTAGGGAAAGCAAGTAGGATGCTTGGCTGCATAGCTAGAGGTATAACAAGCAGGAAGAGGGAGATTGTGATCCTCTTATATAGAGTGCTGGTGAGACCACATTTGGAATAATACTGTGTTCAGTTCTGGAGACCTCACCTACAAAAAGATATTGACAAAATTGAATGGGTCCAAAGACGGGCTACAAGAATGGTAGAAGGTCTTAAGCATAAAACGTATCAGGAAAGACTTCATGAACTCCATCTGTAGAGTCTGGAGGAAAAGGGGGGACATGATCGAAACATTTAAATATGTTAAAGGATTAAATAAGTTTAAGAGGGGAAGTGTTTTTAATAGGAAATTGAACACAAGAACAAGGGGACATAATCTGTGGTTAGTTGGGGGGAAAATCAGAAGCAATGTGGGAAAATATTATTTGACTGAAAGAGTAGTAGATGCTTGGAACAAACTTCCACAGTCACTGAATTTAAACATGCCTGGGATAAACATAGATCCATCCTAAGATAAAATATAGGGAATAGTGTAAGGGCAGACTAGATGGAACATGAGGTCTTTTTCTGCCGTCAGTCTTCTATGTTTCTATTTATTTATTATGGAAAAGGTGCAAAAAAGGGCAACAAGAATAATCCAGGAAATGGAGCCCCTCCCTTACGGAACCAGGTTGCAACGCCTTGGTCTCTTCAGCCTTGAAAGACGGCGTTGAAGGGGGGACTTGATCGAAGGGTATAAAATCATGCTTGGGATAGAAAAGGTGGATAGAGAAAAACTCTTTTCTCTGTCACACAATACTAGGACAAGGGGGCCCTCCCTAAAGCTCATAGGTGAGAAAGCGAGAACAAATCAAGAGAAATATTTCTTCACCCAGAGGGTTCTTGGTTGATGGAATTCCCTTCCAGAAGAGGTCGTGACAGCTGTCAGCCTGGATCGCTTCAAGACAGGATTAGACAAATTCAGGGATGCCAAGTGTATCATAGGTGGTTATTGAAACGAATGTCCAAGTGCCGCCTCTATGTTGGTTGAGGCAGGCAGGGTTCCCTTGGGTCCCATTTGTTGGGGGTCGAGGGAAAGGGAGGGTCTTGCCTTCTCTTTCTGCTCAAGACCCCCATGGACAATTGGGGGGCCACTGGGACACAGAATGCTGGACTCGATGGGCTTTGGCCCGATTCAGCAGGGCTCTTCTTAGGTTCTTATGTTCCCCTCCCATCCCATTCCATCATGAATGGGATGGGCGACTACTTCAGCTTCAACCACAACAACACAAGAGCACATAACAGATTTAAACTTAATATTAACCGCTCCAAACTTGACTGTAAAAAATATGAGTTCAGTAACTGAGTTGTCGAAGCATGGAACTCATTACCGGACTCCATAGTGTCATCCTCAAACCCCCAACACGTTACCCTTAGATTATCTATGGTTGACCTATCCAGATTCCTAAGAGGTCAGTAAGGAGCGAGTACAAGTGCACTAGAGTGCCTTCCGTCCCCTGTCCTATTACTCTCCTATATCTCCTATACCTTTCTTCTATTCCTACATCTCTTCTTCTATTCTTTCATTGATATGTTCTATTCCTATATCTTCTTTTCTATTGTTTCTATGAGTATCTACTCTATAACCTTCATCATGTATTTTACTATCTGTATATAGATATATACCCACTAAAACCCTCATTGTGTATTGGACAAAATAAATAAATAAAATAAATAAAGAAGGATCCTGTCTGGATCCCTTGAGCTCCCTTCTTCAGATATAGGACGATAACTTAGTCGGGGATCCCTTGTGCCCCTCTAGAATCTTGAAAGAGGAATCGACAGCACATAGGAATGACCAGTTGGGTCCCACAGAGTGGATCTTCTCCGGGTCCCCTCAACTAAACAATGTCGCTTGGCGGGACCCAGGGGAAGAGCCTTCTCTGTGGTGGCCTCCGCCCTCCAGAGATTAGAATTGCCCCCACCCTCCTTGCCTTTCGTAAGCTACTTAACACCCACCTCTGCCGTCAGGCATGGGGGAATTGAGACCCTCTTTCCCCCTAGGCCTTTACAATTCTATGCATGGTATGTATGTATGTTTGGTTTCTATATTAATGGGTTTTTAATCGTTTTTATTATTAGATTACTATTGTACACTGTTTTATTGTTGCTGTTAGCCGCCCCGAGTCTCCGGAGAGGGGCGGCATACAAATCCAAGTAATAAATAATAAATAAAATAAATAGATAGATAGATAGATAGATAGATAGATAGATAGATAGATAGATAGATAGATAGATAGATAGATAGAGCTTCCTCGGGTGGCCAATTCGGATCCAGGGGCCCGATCCGCAGCAGCCTTGGCTCAAGCCGCTCTCCTCCCCTTTCTCATCTCTGACAGCTGACTCGGAAGAACTACACCGTCAAAAACTTGAAGCGCCTCCGGAAACAGCTGGAGAGGGAATCTGGGAAGCTGGAGGCCATGAAGTGCGACTTCTTCCCCAAGACCTTTGAGATGCCCTCCGAGTATCACCTGTTTGTGGAGGAGTTTCGGAAGAATCCAGGCATCACCTGGATCATGAAACCGGTAAAGGGGGAGAGGGGGGGGAAGAAGTGGAAGAGGAGGAAGAATTGTGAAATAGTTGGTGCTCTCTAAGATTGGCTGTTTCCTTTTTTCTTTTCAATAATCTTTAAAATATTAAAAAATGACCAACAAACCTACTACAAGACAAACACACACAGAAAAATAAATACATGCAAATCTATGTCAAGAGGTTTGAATACAAAACATTTAACAAATCATCCTGTTTCCTACAGCCTATTTGTGGTGTCCTATAATTGTCCTAAATGCATATATATGTGTGTATTATTATTATTATTATTATTATTTATTAGATTTGTATGCTGCCCCTCTCCGTAGACTGGGGCGGCTGTATGTGTAATATGTTTTTGCTGAATTTGAAAATTAAGGGAGACATAGGTTAGGTCTATTTTGGCCTTGTTCCTGCCTCATCAGCTAGCCATACCCTCTCACTGGGATTTGAACTTGCAGCCTTTGCCTTGTAAGGCAGAGAATTAACCTCTAGGCTACAGTATCTAACCCCTTCAGCTTTGCACCAAGGAAGGGTTATATGTATGTATGTATGTTAATTTTAATTGAATCAACTTCCATGCCGCCCAATCCCATAGGACTCAGGGCGGCTTACGACAATAAAAACAATGCAATATACAATAATAAAAAGAAGTCAAATATTAACAGTACTTCTTAAAAACCCATTATAAACGCTAACTAAAATAACCTTCTATAAAACCCCTAAATCCAATCTAAAAAACAACATACATACCAGTCAAACATAGTATATCAGATATTAAGATACTTCTTTTACGGTCTAACATTCAATCTTTTAACTAAGTTTCATTCTTATTCTTCTTTATATTTAAGTTTATAATGTCTTTAATTGATTTTTATTTTTAATGATGGGAAAAACTAGTAGTAATAGTAGTGCAGACTTAGTAAAAGGTTTGACAGTGTTGAGGGAATTATTCATTTAGCAGAGTGAGGGCGTTCGGGAAAAAACTGTTCTCGTGTCTAGTTGTCTTGGTGTGCAGGGCTCTCTAGCAACGTTTTGAGGGTAGGAGTTGAAACAGTTTATGTCCAGGATGTGAGAGGTTTGTCAATATTTCCCCCGCCCTCTTTTTGACTCGTGCATCTACAGGTCCTCAATGGAAGGCAGGTTGGCAGCCATTGTTTTTTCTGCAGTTTTCACGCACACATACTGTACAGGTATATCCTCGAATACAGCTCATCTGTTTGGAACCCATATCGCATCGCAGACATTAACACCCTTGAAAATGTCCAAAGATACTTCACCAGAAGAGCCCTTCACTCCTCCACTCGAAACAGAAGACCCTACGAGACTGGACTTTCAATCCTGGGCCTAGAAAGTTTAGAACTAAGACGCCTTAAACAAAATATAAGTATTGCCCACAAGATCATATGCTGTCGGCGACTACTTCAGCTTCAACCACAACAACACAAGAGCACACAACAGATTTAAACTTAATATTAACCGCTCCAAACTTGACTGTAAAAAATATGACTTCAGTAACCGAGTTGTCGAAGCGTAGAACTCATTACTGGACTCCATAGTGTCATCCCCAAACCCCCAACACTTTACCCTTAGATTATCTACGGTTGACCTCTCCAGATTCCTTAGAGGTCAGTAAGGGGCGAGTACAAGTGCACTAGAGTGCCTTCCGTCCCCTGTCCTATTGCTCTCCTATATCTCCTATGCCTTTCTTCTATTCCTATATCTCTTCTTCTATTCTTTCATTGATATGTTCTATTCCTATATCTTCTTTTCTATTATTTCTTAGATATATTTTACTATGAGTATCTCCTCTATAACCTTCATCATGTATTTTACTATGTGTATATAGATATATACCCACTAAAACCCTCATTGTGTATTGGACAAAATAAATAAATAAATAAAATAAATAAACACGCAGAGCTCTTCTAAAATTATACACATTCAACCTCATTTACTGAGATAGGAAACACATACCCAGAGCCCAGAAGGGAAAAAAAAGAAGGAAAATCAAAATTTTGCTACCTGACTGTACCTGTAGGAGCCCATCAGTGCGTTCATAGCAACCCTGGAAGTAAAGGAAAACCACAGGATGGCTGGGAAGGTCCCGATCCCTCAAGAAAGCGAGTGACTCTCTTCTCTGTCTACCCACCAGGTTGCCCGATCGCAAGGCAGAGGCATTTTTCTCTTCCGGAAACTCAAGGATGTGATTGATTGGAGGAAGGTGAGCAGGGGTGGGCTACTGCCCGGACGGGGGGGGGGGGGGGGGGAGAGGCGGGGGGGGACACAGTGGGGTAGCGAAAATGGAGCCCCACCCCAGAGCACCAAATTTGCACTGAAAGATGTGGAGTAAACTCCTCAAAACCCACCTTTGTCGTCAGGCATGGGAGAACTGATATATCTCCCCCGGGCCTATACAATTTGTGTATGGTATGTTTGTATGTATGTCTGTTTAATAATGGGGTTTTTAAAAATATTTTAAATGGTAAATTATTAGATTTGTCATTAACTGTTTTTATTGTGTTGTGAGCCGCCCCGAGTCTACGGAGAGGGGCGGCATACAAATCTAATAAATAATAATAATAATAATAATAATAATAATAATAATAATAATAATAATAACAACAACAACAACAACAACAACAACAATAATAGTAGTAGTGGGGTAGTAAAAATTTTGGTAGCCCTTCACTGAAGGTGAGATACCAGCCTTTGGGTTTAGGTTGCTTGAAGTTTTATTTATTTATTTATTTATTTATTTATTTATTTATTTATTTATTTATTTATTGTTTCTATTTATTTATTTATTTATTTATTGTTTCTATTTATTTATTTATTTATTTATTTATTGTTTCTATTTATTTATTTATTGTTTCTATTTATTTATTTATTTATTTATTTATTTATTTATTTATTTATTTATTTATTTATTTATTTATTTATTTATTTATTTATTTATTTATTTATTTATTTATTTATTAGATTTGTATGCCACCCCTCTCCGAAGACTCGGGGCGGCTAACAACAATAAAAAAGACAATGTAAACAAATCTAATATTAAAAATAATCTTAAAAACCCCAATTTAAAGAACCAATCATACATATAAGCATACCATGTGTAAATTCTATAAGATGAGGTGGGTTTTAAGGAGCTTGCAAAGGCAAGGAGAGTGGGGGCAACTCTGATATCTGGGGGAAGTTGATTCCAGAGAGTCGGGGCCGCCACAGAGAAGGCTCTTCCCCTGGGTCCCGCCAGACGACATTATTTTGTCGACGGGACCCGGAGAAGGCCAACTCTGTGGGACCTAACTGGTCGCTGGGATTCGTGCGGCAGAAGGCGGTCCCGGAGATATTCTGGTCCGATGCCATGAAGGGCTTTATAGGTCATAACCAACACTTTGAATTGTGACCGGAAACTGATCGGCAACCAATGCAGACTGTGGAGTGTTGGAGTAACATAGGCATGTTTAGGAAAGCCCATGATAGCTCTCGCAGCTGCAGCCTCCGGTCTTCTTTCGGTCCTTAGACTCAGGGCTGGTCCACCAAGGAAGGTGGGGATGTGACCTCCCGAGGTTCTGTGAGGGAGCCACCCATGGGGATCTTCTCAGGTTCTCTGTGGACTCAAAGCTTCTAGTCTGGAAAAGATTGCTGTTCCTTCTCCCTTTTGGGTTGCATCTCAGGTGTTTCCACTCAGCCTTATCCAAGACCAAGGCTCTGGAGAATCTTGAAGTGGAGGATGTCCATGTGCCACCTCTATGTTGGTGGAGGCAGGCAGGGTTCCCTTGGGTCCCATTTGTTGGAGGTCAAGGGAAAGGGAGGGTCTTGCCTTCTCTTTCTGCTCAAGATATCCATGGACAATTGGGGGGCCACTGTGTGACACCGAACGCTGAATGTGATGGGCTTTGGCCCCACTCAGCATGGCTCTTCTCATGTTCTTATGTTCTTAAGAACCTCATCTTCTCCACCAGCCTTACCAGACCAACCGGAAGTCTCCTGAGAAGTAGGGGAGCAGGTTAGATGGGTCCATTGGCTTGGAGAGATCTCCATTGGACCCTCGGTTTCTTCCCCAGGATGCCGTCCGCAGCGACGATCAGAAAGATGACATTCCGGTGGAGAATTACGTCGCTCAGCGTTATATCGAGAACCCGTATTTAATAGGGGGTAAGTTGCCCATTCACACAACCCAGATTTTATTTTATTTTTTTATTTTATTTATTTTGTCAAACAATTATAGGGTGGTGATTTGTACAAATAAAACAGTAGATAAGTAATGATAAAAAGTAACTAAAGAAGACAATAGGACAGGGATGGTAGGCACAGTGGTGCGCTTATGCACACCCCTTACAGACCTCTTAGAAAGGGGCAAAGGTCAACTGTAGTCTAAGGTTAAAGGTTTTGGGGTTAGGAGTAGAAACCACAGAATCAGGTAGTGCATTCCAGGCGTTGATGACTCTGTGGCTGAAATCGTATTTTTTGCAGTCAGGTTTGGAGCGGTTGACATTTAGTTTGAATCGATTTCATGCTCATGTGTTGTTGCGGTTGAAGGTGAAGTAGTCATTATCAGGTAGGACATTTTGGTATATGATTTTATGAACTATAATTAAGTCGGAACGGAGACGACGGAGTTGTAAGTTGTCTAAACCAAGAATTTCAAGTCTGGCGGAGTCAGGTATTTTGTTGTGAGAAGAGGAGTGAAGGACTCTTCTTGTGAAATATTTCTGGACTCTCTCAATTGTGTTGATGTCAGATATGCAATATGGGTTCCATACAGGCGAGCTGTATTCTAGGATTGGTTTGACAAATGTTTTGTAAGCTCTTGTTAGCAGTTCAAAATTACCAGAGAAGAAGCTGCGAAGGATTAGGTGAACAACTCTTGAAGCCCTTTTGGAAATATTGTTGTAGTGGGCTCCAGGACTTAGGTAATTGGATATGAGTACTCCAAGGTCTTTGACAGATAACAGGTAGTCCTCGACTTACAACCACAGCTGAGCCCCATATTTCTGTCCCTAAGCAAGGCAGTTGAGAAACATAGAAACATAGAAGACTGACGGCAGAAAAAGACCTGACGGTCCATCTAGTCTGCCCTTATACTATTTCCTGTATTTTATCTTAGGATGGATATAGGTTTATTTTTATTTATTTATTTATTACTTAGATTTGTATGCCGCCCCTCTCCGAAGACTCGGGGCGGCTCACAACATGTAAAAACAAATCATAAGCAATCAGACAAATTTAAAATATTTAATATTTAAAAACCCCATATGCTAACAGACACACACACAGACATACCATGCATAAATTGAACGTGCCCAGGGGGAGATGTTTCAGTTCCCCCATGCCTGACGGCAAAGGTGGGTTTTAAGGAGTTTACGGAAGGCAGGAAGAGTAGGGGCAGTTCTAATCTCCGGGGGGAGTTGGTTCCAGAGGGCCGGTGCCACCACAGAGAAGGCTCTTCCCCTGGGGCCCGCCAACCGACATTGTTTAGTTGACGGGACCCGGAGAAGGCCCACTCTGTGGGACCTAATCGGTCGCTGGGATTCGGGCGGCAGGAGGCGGTCTCGGAGATATTCTGGTCCGATGCCATGAAGGGCTTTAAAGGTCATAACCAACACTTTGAATTGTGACCGGAAATTGATCGGCAGCCAATGCAGACTGCGGAGTGTTGGTGAAACATGGGCATACCTAGGTAAGCCCATGACTGCTCTCGCAGCTGCATTTTGCACGATCTGAAGTTTCCGAACACTTTTCAAAGGTAGCCCCATGTAGAGAGCATTACAGTAGTCGAACCTCGAGGTGATGAGGGCATGAGTGACTGTGAGCAATGAGTCCCGGTCCAGATAGGGCCGCAACTGGTGCACCAGGCGAACCTGGGCAAACGCCCCCCTCGCCACAGCTGAAAGGTGTTGTTCTAATGTAAGCTGTGGATCGAGGAGGACGCCCAAGTTGCGGACCCTCTCTGAGGGGGTCAATACTTCCCCCCCCAGGGTAATGGACGGACAGATGGAATTGTCCTTGGGAGGCAAAACCCACAGCCACTCCGTCTTATCCGGGTTGAGCTTGAGTCTGTTGACACCCATCCAGGCCCCAACAGCCTCCAGGCACCGGCACATCACTTCCCAGGGACACAATCTGAAGCTAGTTGGGGGAAAGATCAAAAGCAACATGAGAAAATATTATTTTACTGAAAGAGTAGTAGATCCTTGGAACAAACTTCCAGCAGACGTGGTTGGTAAATCCATAGTAACTGAATTTAAACATGCCTGGGATAAACATAGATCCATCCTAAGATAAAATACAGAAAATAGTATAAGGGCAGACTGGATGGACCATGAGGTCTTTTTCTGCCGTCAGCCTTCTAGGTTTCTATGTTACACATCTGACTCTCTAGCCCTTAAAGTAACATTATTTATTTATTTGTTGCATTTTTATTTAATGATGTGGGCAAAAGCTAATTGTTCTCAATTCTTCTCATTTTTTGTAGCCAATTATACCATTTGTGCCATATTTTGTAGAATACTGTATCTTCTCTGTCTTTAATTATCATTGTTAACCTTTTCATTTCAGCCAATTCTATTTAAATTTTTAAAAATTGATTTGAATATTTTTTTTAAAAAGCCCAATAAACGTTTGACATGAATTGATTTATTTCTGTGTGTTTCCCAGGTCGGAAATTTGACTTACGGGTCTACGTTTTAGTAATGTCGGTGAGTGAACCGTTCTTTTCCCTTCCCATTCTAGGGGGAAGGCTTTTTAACCAAATTCAAGGTGAAGGAGATTCTGGGAATACAGATAGTCCTCGACTTACCCAACATTTCCATTGTTAAGCGAAAAAATTGTCAAACAAGGTTTGCACCACATTACTCAGGGACCACCTTCTGCTGCACGAATCCCAGCGACCAGTTACGTCCCACAGAGTGGATCTTCTCTGGGTCCCATCGACTAAACAATGTCGCTTGGCGGGACCCAGGGGAAGAGCCTTCTCTGTGGCGGCTCCGACCCTCTGGAACCAGCTCCCCCCAGAGATTGGAATTGCCCTCACCCTCCTTGCCTTTCGTAAGCTGCTTAAAACCCACCTCTGCTGCCAGGCATGGGGGAATTGAGATACTCTTCCTACAATTTTATGCATGGTATATGTGTATGTATGTTTGGTTTTTATAATAATGGGTTTTTAACTGTTTTTAGTATTGGATTATTATTACATGCTGTTTTATTACTGTTGTTAGCCGCCCCGAGTCTGTGGAGAGGGGCGGCATATAAATCCAATCAATCAATCAATCAATACTGCCAGAATTCTATGCTGGCTGGAGAATCCTGGGAGTTGAAGTCCACAAGGCGTAAAGTTGCCAAGTTTGAAGATCCCTGGACTTAATCGTGCTAACTAGGGAATTCTGGGAATTGAAGTTCATACTTCCTCAACCAGGTTGGGTAGAAAATTCTGGGAGTTGAGCCCTTCATCCTAAAGCAGTCTAACTAGGGAATGATGGGGGTTGAAATCCATTCATCCTACAGAGATAATGGCAATTAAGAAAATGTTAGGTTGTGCAGAAATGAGTAGGCTTACTATTGAATTGCAGAATGATCAAAGAAAATAATACCATACTGTGTGGGAAGAACTTTATAAATGGCTTGAAAAGAAAAGGAATAAATAAACAAATAATTACTAGTAATTAACAAATGTAAATATCAATATAAATGGTAAATATTGGATAGTTAGGCAATAATGCATTGAAACTGACATACTGATGTTACAGAAATGTAAACAAATAGATACAGTAATACCTCATGATACGAACTTAATTGGTGCAAGGAGGAGGTTCGTAAGACGAAAGGTTCGTAAGACGAAACATTGTTTCCCATAGGAAACAATGTAAAGTCAATTAATCCGTGCAAACAAAAAACCCCCCGCAAAAAAACGGCTTTCGGCGACTGCTGGGAAGCCGCGCGGCTGTTTTAAAAGGTGACAGCCAGGCTGGGGGGCTTCCCGAACCGAACCCGGGGTTCAGAAAAATTTTGCCTCTTCTTACGAACTTTTTTCGAGTTACGAACCGGTGTTCGGGAGGCTTCTGGGAAGCCCCGCCGCCCGGCTGTCACCTTTTAAAACAGCCGCGCGGCTTCCCAGCAGTTTCCGAACGCCGGTTCGTAACTCGAAAAAAGTTCGTAAGAAGAGGCAAAATTTTTCTGAACCCCAGGTTCGTATCACGAGTTGTTCGTAAGACGAGGGGTTCGTATCTTGAGGTACCACTGTACTTGAATGTTTTGTTAATGTCTTTTTTGTGTTTATATACTGTTTTTAAAAAACCTAATAAAAATTATATTTTTAAAAAAAGAAATCTATTCATCCTCAACCACTCACCCTCTTAACATCCATCCATCCATCCATTCATTCATTTATTCATTTGTCCAATAAACAAATACATAGGAAGAAAAATAGACATGTAGTAATACAGTATATATAAGGGTAAAGTGAACTTAGAGGAGAGGATATATGAAAGAAAATATATAAGATAAGTGAGAGAAAGGAAAGACAATTGGACAGGGGACAAAAGGCACACCAGTGCACTTATGTACGCCCCTTACTTATCTCCCTAGCTAGGGGATTCTGGGAATTGAAGTCCACCTATCTTAAAGTGGCCCAGGTTAAAAAAAAACCTGGCTGGAGTTCTAATACAATCACCAACTGTTCTCTTTCCCCGCAGTATCTCCCCCTCAAAGCCTGGCTGTACCGAGACGGTTTTGCTCGCTTCTCCAACACGAGGTTCACCCTGAACACCCTGGATGACCAGTGTATCCTGTTTACCTGCTTCCAGAGAGACCTGGAGGGGCTATTGGAGAGGGGGAGGAAGGGACATTAGATGGGGTGGCCAGGGTCCTGCTCAAATTGAACGGGTCCAAAGACTGGCTACAAAAATGGTGGAAGGTCTTAAGCATAAAACGTATCAGGAAAGACTTCATGAACTCCATCTGTATAGTCTGGAGGACAGAAGGAAAAGGGGGGACATGATCGAAACATTTAAATATGTTAAAGGGTTAAATGAGGTTCAGGATGGAAGTGTTTTTAATAGGAAAGTGAACACAAGAACAAGGGGACACAATCTGAGGTTAGTTGGGAGAAAGATTAGAAGTAACGTGAGACAATATTATTTGACTGAAAGAGAGTAGTAGATGCTTGGAACAAACTTCCAGCAGACGTGGTTGGTCAATCCACAGGAACTGAACTGAAATATGGCTGGGAGAAACATATATCCATTCTAAGATCAAATACAGGAAATAGTATAAGGGCAGACTAGATGGACCAGGAGGTCTTTTTCTGCTGTCAATCTTCCATGTTTAAATGAATAAATAAATAAACAAGTAAATAAGTAAGTAGGTGTTGTGGTTGGCTCTGGCCCAGCTTCTGCCCCAGGGAATGTGGAGGTGGAGGCAGGGGAAACGTCAACATGTCCTAGGCCTGTTTTGTTGCCGGCAGAGTCAGGTAGTGCAGTTTCCTCGGATGAAGAAGGTGGGGGTGACTTGGAAGAGGGGGGCTTGGCACACAGCCCAGGAAGCCAATCACCATTATCTTCAGTCGATTCGGATGACGAAGTGTTAGACCCACGCAGGCGCAGACTTATGCATCGAAGAGACCAATTGAGGACATATTACAGGAGATAAGAGAGGCCACCTGTGTTTGGGTGGGCTCCAGTAATTAGAGCTGCTGCTATAAATAGCAGCGTGCTAGTTTGGCCATTGTGGAAGATTATCTGATCGCAGTTCTTCAGGATCGTGCCTAGCTGTGTCTGAACTTTGTGGATTTTTCACGCCTTTGACACCAAGGCAGAGTAAAGTGTGTGTATGTTTCACTTCATGGAAAGAAGGAGGGCTTTGATGTTTCTTCACAGCTACTAGCTAAGTACTTAAGGACTGATTAAGGGACTTGTACAGCCTACAAGGTTGTTTTGGGGAAGAGCGCTCCTTGCAATACAAAAAGGGTGCTTGGTTTCTTTTGAATTTTGTGATAAAGGACATTGTTTTGAACTTTCAAATGTGTGTGTGTCTGAAATTTGTACCGGTGAATTTTCAGGAGGTTTCTACCAGAGAGCCCAGCAGAACAGTAAGTAAGTGTTTAAGTAAGTAAGTAAGTAAGTAAGTAAGTAAGTAAGTAAGTAAGTAAGTAAGTAAGTAAGTAAGTAAGTAAGTAAGTAAGTAAGTATTTGGTAGGAAGGATTAAATAAGTCAACAATGGTGAAGCAGGCATCTGTGTTGCTGGAATCATTTATTTCAGGGCCATTGTAATTTTTGTCGGTCGCTGATTAAACGGTCGAAAATCGAGCACTTTCACCTATCTTTCTTCCCACCTGCACGATCCTTACATCCCCCTGGATACCAGACATCCATCTGACCAACGTAGCTGTGCAGAAGACGGCCCCCGACTACGATCCAGAGAAAGTACGCCTATATTTTTAATTTTTTAAAAAATTTATTAGAAAATCAATCGAATTACAGCTATTTTATTTATTTATTTATTTAGTCCAATACACAATACATATTGAAGAAAATAGACATGTAGTACTGTATTATATATAAAGAAAAGGATAGAAGAAAAGATATAAAAACAGAGGAGAAGATATATGAAAGAAAAGCTATATGAGATAAAGGAGAGACAATTGGAGAGGGGATGGAAGGTTTCGAAGGTTTAAGTGTTCCCTTTATTTTTTGAGTAGTGTATATTGCAAAACCCAATGAATTATGCACATAGTACTAACAGGGCAATGTTACAGCAGCAAAGACAGAGAATCAACTCAGGAGGGGTGGGGGTGTAAAATATATGACTGCAGTAACCGAGCTGTCGAAGTGTGGAACTCATTACCAGACTCCATAGTGTCATCCCCAAACCCCCAACACTTTACCCTTAGATTATCTATGCTTGACCTCTCCAGATTCCTTAGAGGTCAGTAAGGGGCGAGTACAAGTGCACTAGAGTGCCCTCCGTCCCCTGTCCTATTGCTCTCCTATATCTCCTATAACTTTCTTCCATTCGTATATCTCTTCTTCTATTCTTTCATTGATATGTTCTATTACTATACCTTCTTTTCTATTCTTTCTTAGATATATTTTACTATGAGTATCTCCTCTATAACCTTCATCATGTATTTTACTATTTGTATACCCACTAAAACCCTCATTGTGTATTGGACAAAATAAATACATAAATAAAACATGTTCTTCCCAGGAGTGGAAGTTGTCGGCTTCTGGCGAAGGCCCTCGTCCCCCCCTTGCAGAATCCACCTCTGGCTTTTTACCTGCAGGGCTGCAAATGGATGATCCAGCAGTTCCGCCTTTACCTGACGGCCAAGCACGGGGCCGAAGCGGTGGAGATGCTCTTCTCCGAGATGGACAACATCTTCATCAAGAGCCTCCAGAGCGTCCAGAAAGTCATCATCAGCGACAAGCATTGCTTTGAGCTCTACGGCTACGACATCCTCATCGACCAGAACCTCAAGCCGTAAGCAGGGCAGTGGGGTAGAGGGGGGTCTTCAGGAACTGCTCCCCTGACCTTTGACCTTTGAAGACACGGGGGAACTTCCAGCCAGCCACGTTTTTAATGAGAGGGGGTTTAATGTTAATTATGGTTTTATTGTGTATGTCTCCCAGACTCCATCTGGAGTTGGGCACCTTATAAATCTAATAAAATAAATAAAATAAAATAAATAAACTGACTTGTTTAGCAGCTGGAAATTCTCCTCCCAATTTGAGTTTATTTAGTTTATTTATTGGATTTATAGTGCAGTCAGGCGGTAAGGAAAGCAAGTAGAATGCTTGGCTGCATAGCTAGAGGTATAGCAAGCAGGAAGAGGGAGATTGTGATCCCGCTGTATAGAGCGCTGGTGAGACCACATTTGGAATAATACTGTGTCCAGTTCTGGAGACCTCACCTACAAAAAGATATAGACAAAATTGAACGGGTCCAAAGACGGGCTACAAGAATGATAGAAGGTCTTAAGCATCAAACTTATCAGGAAAGACTTCATGGACTCAATCTGTATAGTCTGGAGGACAGAAGGAAAAGGGGGGACATGATTGAAACATTTAAATATGTTAAAGGGTTAAATAGGTTTCAGGGGGGAAGTGTTTTGAATAGGAAAGTGAACACAAGAACAAGGGGTCACAATCTGAGGTTAGTTGGGGGAAAAGATCAGAAGCAATGGGAGAAAATATTATTTGACGGAAAGAGTAGTAGATGCTTGGAACAAACCTCCAGCAGACGTGGTTGGTAAATCCACAGTGACTGAATTGAAACCTGCCTGGGATAAACATATATCCATCCTAAGATGAAATACAGGAAATAGTATAAGGGCAGAGTAGATGGACCAGGAGGTCTTTTTCTGCCGTCAGTCTTCTAGGTTTCTAGGTTTCTAACATGGCTCTGTTAATAAGTTGAAACTTGGAAGAAAGCCAAGGATTGGACTCTGATTTATTTCCTGGAATTTAATTGAGAGTATTAAGGAGCTCACCGTGGCCTCCTCTTCCTTCCTGTCTCCACAAACCTCCATCCCTTCTACACGGATGATGTTCCGTAGTTGGGTTATGAAACGTCTGCAAGGAAAAAGGACCTACACTTCTTCCAAAGACTTGGACCAGAAGGACCGTCTGAGCTTAGCTTGCAATATATTCCCTGACCTTCTCTCTTGCTGTCCCGCGCAGGTGGCTGTTAGAAGTCAATGCCTCGCCCTCTCTGACTGCCAGCAGCCAGGAAGACCACGAGCTCAAGACACGGATCTTGGAAGACACGTTGAACATTGTGGACATGGAAGGCCGGTGAGTAGAGCACAAAGACCGTGGTGTGGGGGGTTGGGGGGGACATTTCATAGAAACATAGAAGTCTGACGGCAGAAAAAGACCTCATGGTCCATCTAGTCTGCCCTTATACTATTTTCTGTATTTATCTTAGGATGGATATATGTTTATCCCAGGCATGTTTAAATTCAGTTTCTGTGGATTTATCTACCACGTCTGCTGGAAGTTTGTTCCAAGGATCTACTACTCTTTCAGTAAAATAATATTTCCTCATGTTGCTTTTGATCTTTCCCCCAACTAACTTCAGATTGTGTCCCCTTGTTCTTGTGTTCACTTTCCTATTAAAAACACTTCCCTCCTGGACCTTATTTAACCCTTTAACATATTTAAATGTTTCGATCATGTCCCCCCTTTTCCTTCTGTCCTCCAGACTATACAGATGGAGTTCATTAAGTCTTTCCTGATACGTTTGATGCTTAAGACCTTCCACCATTCTTGTAGCCCGTCTTTGGACCCGTTCAATTTTGTCAATATCTTTTTGTAGGTGAGGTCTCCAGAACTGAACACAGTATTCCAAATGTGATCTCACCAGCGCTCTATATAGCGGGATCATAATCTCCCTCTTCCTGCTTGTTTATACCTCCTTGATTAGTTTCCACCCGTTGTTCCTTGTGTGGCCTTCAGGGGCTTGGGAGAATAATTTGAACCCCTCAAATATTGGAAGATGCTTTGGTGTCACCCCTCGGTCCTCCTTTCATTCTTTGTGTCCTTGTAGTTTGACAGGGAAGGAAAAACGTGTCGGGGGCTTTGATCTCATGTGGAACGACGGCCCCATCAGCCGAGAAGAGGCAAATCTGGACACGCCGATGAACGGCTTCGTGGCAAACACCCACCTAGGTACTTGCTCCCGGTGGCTCTTTGCGAGGGGGGCTGTGGTGGGATGCTTGGGTTTCGGAGGCTGGCACTACATAGCAGTGGGCTGGTTCAAGGACAGGTGGTCCTGGACTTAGCAACTGTTTAAAGTTGCAACGGCAATGGAGAAAAAATAACTCAGCGTTTTTCAGAATTACGAGTCAGGGGAATCAAAATTCATTATACAGTTGTACCTCTACCTACAAACATGCCTCTACTTATGAACTTTTCTAGATAAGAACCGGGTGTTCAAGATTATTTTGCATCTTCTCAAGAACCATTTTCCACTTACAAACCCGAGCCTCCAAAACTGTAACCGGAAAAGGCAGGGAGAAGCCTCCATGGGGCCTCTCTAGGAATCTCCTGGGAGGAAACAGGGCCATAAAAAGTGGGGAGAAGCCTCCGTGGGGCCTCTCTAGGAATCTCCGAGGAGGAAATAGGGCCAGAAAAGATGGGGAGAAGCCTCCGTGGGGCCTCTCTAGGAATCTCCTGGGAGAAAACAGCCGGAAAAGGCAGGGAGAAACCTCTGTGGGGCCTCTCTAGGAATCTCCTGGGAGGAAAATAAAGCCCTTCATTGCATTGGACCAGATTATCTCAGGGACCGCCTTCTGCTGCACGAATCCCAGCGACCGGTTAGGTCCCACAGAGTTGGCCTTCTCCGGGTCCCGTTGACTAAACAATGTCATTTGGCGGGACCCAGAAGAGCCTTCTCTGTGGCGGCCCCGACACTCTGGAACCAGCTCCCCCCAGATATCAGAGTTGCCCCCACCCTCCTTGCCTTTCGCAAGCTCCTTAAAACCCACCTCTGTCATCAGGCATGGGGGAATTGAGATATTCCCTTCCCCCTAGGCTTATAGAATTTATACATGGTGAGCTTGTATGTATGATTGGTTCTTTAAATTGGAGTTTTTAGATTATTTTTAATATTAGATTTGTTTACCTTGTCTTTTTTATTGTTGTTAGCCGCCCCAGTCTTGGGAGAGGGGCGGCATACAAATCTAATAAATACAAATACAAAATACAAATACATAGGAAACAGGGCCAGAAAAGGTGGGTAGAAGCCTCCGTGGGGCCTCTCTAGGAATCTCCTGGGAGGAAACAGAGCCAGAATAGGTGGGGAGAAGTCTCCCTGAGGGTGAAATTTGGGGCTCAGCTGTGTTCATTAAATCGAGGACTATTGGTCGTGGAAACTTGATTTTCTTAACAACTGCATGATTTGTTTTAACAACTGCAGAGATTTGCTTAATGACCAAGGTTAAAAAAAAAGGTTACAAGATCGGACACAACTGCCTTGCCCAGCCATGAAAATTCTGGTCCCGATCATGGTCATAAGTCAAGAATCCCCTGGCCCATATTTTAATTTAACCTTGTTGTGTCTCCAATAATGGAGGTTTTTAAGAGATTAGGCAACCAGTTGTCTGAAATGGTACAGGATCTCCTGCCTAAGCAGAGGGCTGGACTAGAGGACCTCCAAGGTCCCTTCCAACTATTATTACAGTATTTTGTAATTATGTATAAGGTCTGTTGCGTGAGCAGGGGGCTGGACTAGAGGACCTCCAAGGTCCCTTCCAACTCTTGTTATTCTGTAATTCTGAAAGGGTCTCCTGCTTGAGCAGGGGGTCAGACTACGACCATTTAAGGTCCCTTCCAGCTCCATTCTAAATTGAATTATTTATTTATTTATTTATTTATTGATTGATTGATTGATTGATTGATTGGATTTGTATGCCGCCCCTCTCCGGAGACTGGGGGCGACTAACAGCAATAATAAAACAATGTACAATAATAATCCAATAAATACTAAAAATGATTAAAAACCCATTAATATAAAAACCAAACATACATACAGACATACCATACATGAAATTGTAAAGGCCTAGGGGGAGAGAGCATCTCAATTCCCCCATGCCTGGCGGCAGAGGTGGGTTTTAAGGAGCTTACGAAAGGCAAGGAGGGTGGGGGCTATTCTGAAATTGTCTTGTTATTCTGTTGTGAGCCGCCCCGAGTCTGCGGAGAGGGGCGGCATACAAATCTAAATAAACTAAACTAAACTAAACTAATCTCTGGGGGGAGTTGGTTCCAGAGAGTCGGGGCCGCCACAGAGAGGGCTCTTACCCTGGGTCCCGCCAAACGACATTGTTTAGTTGATGGGACCCGGAGAAGGCCCACTCTGTGGGACCTAACTGGTCGATGGGATTTGTGCGGCAGAAGGTGGTCCCTGAGATAATCTGGTCCGGTGCCATGAAGGGCTTTATAATCTATAATAGAATAATCTATTATAGAATAATCTAATGAAGGATTAGGGGGCACGTGATATCAGTGTTCCAATATTCCAATAGTCTTCGGAGAGGGGCGGCATACAAGTCTAATAAATTATTATTATTATTATTATTATTATTATTATTATTATTATTATTATTATTATTTGAGGAGCTGCCACAAAGAAGAGGGGAGGGTCTCCAAAGCACCAGAAGGCAAGGCAAGAAGCAACCTAGAATTAAGGAGAAACTTCCTTACTGGGGAGAGCAATTAACCAGTGGGACTGCTTGCCACCAGAAGTTCAGACAAATGGTTATCCAACATATTTTTTTAAACTTTCATTGTTGGAGCATTCACAACCTCTGGAGGCAAGCAGTTCCACTGATCAACTGTTTGGTCAGGAATTTTCTGCTTAGTTCTTGCTTCTCTCCTTGATTAGTTTCCACTCATTGCTTCTTGTTTTCCCACCTGAGCAGTGTTCTGGTTTCTGGTAGAAGTTTAGTAATTATAAATAACTCTCATTAAATGCATCATTTCATGAATAAAGCAACTCCGCTTATTTCTCTGCTCTCCTGTATTTTCAACACATTCAAGACATCACTCGGTCCGTTCTCTCTCTCAGCCGCATTCCTCACATTCCTTTTCCTGCTTCACTTAGATAAGATTTATTTCCTAACTACATAGCTTTAAAAAAGACAGCAGCACTGACTAAATACAATACAAAATACTTTGGCTGACATTAGCGTGGCGAAAAGCCCCTCCATATTTATTTTCAGCAACGTTGAAACTCCACCCTTCTTCTCCACTAGCCCCCTGACGTGCCAAATACCTCACTACAATATTTAACCCATTCCTCTCCTTAATACAGTGGTACCTCGGTACTCGACCACAATTCATTCCAGAAGTGTGGTCGAGAACCGATTTGGTCGAGTACCGAATTTATTTATCCCATAGGAAATAATGGAAATGGATTTAATTGGTTCCCAGCCCCTGTTAACTCGCTGGGAACCAATTAAATCTATTTTCTTTATTTCCAATGGGATAAATAAATTCGGTACTCCAAGCTGCAGGAAGGGTGGGGGCTGCTGCAATCCCAGCAGCTTCAAGGGGGGGGGGCTCCTTTCTTCATTGCTTCCTCTTATTATCTGTAAGCAGCTACAAAAACTTTCTCCTTCCCGGTGGCTGCTTCCCTTCGAGGAGCAACAGCGCCGGGAACGTCACGTAATGAAGGGAAGCTGCTGGAGTGGCGGCAACTGCTGAGATGGCTCCGGCGGCTTCCCTTCATCACGTGACGTTCCCGGCGCTGTTGCTACTCGAAGGGAAGCCGCCGCCGGGCAGGAGAAAGTTTTTGCAGCTGCTTACAGGTAATAAGAGGAAGCACTGAGGAAAGGAGCCCCCCGAAGCTGCTGGGATTGCAGCAGCCCCCAGCGGTAACATTTCAGATAATGAACAAAATTTTCTCCGGCTGTTCGGTATCCGAATTTTTGTTCAGATACCGAATCAAATTTTTGCCGAAAACTTTGTTCGTTATCCAAAATGTACGAGAACCAAAGCGTTCGAGTACCAAGGTACCACTGTATCTTCTTCCAGACCTTTGCTCTCTACGTTTCTGAATCCTTCTGAATTTAGGATTAACCCAGCGAGCGTCTGATTCTCCCTCGCTAGACCCTGAACTCATAGCCCCATCCTGTGGCCGGCCTCCCACCTGTTCTACTACCTGTAACCCCGGGCCCCCCACTACTTCATAAACACTATCTGAATCTGAATCCTCAATATCTTCAACATCCTCCAACTGATCAAGAGTATGTACAACAAGCAGAGGGGTTGGATTGGATGACCTCCAAGGCCCCTTCCAACTCTGTGTTATTCTATTCTATCTGCTCCGCTGCAGGTTACAGCAACGACAGGAAGAAACAGCTGAAGCAACTTTTCAAGTCGTTCCAGGCTCAGCAAAAAATTTAACTTTGCCCAGCCAGAAGGTGGCTGGATTCTTTAAAACACACATTCACACAACCAGAAGCCAGAGAGGGGTGGGGGTTACACTCCCTGCTTTTACACAGCTTTTTTCTGCCACCACCTGGAAGCCGCTTTGATTTTGGAAGGGGGGGTCCCATCCTTCAAACCTCGAAGGGGTTTTGACTGGCAGGCTGACCCTGGGCACGGAATGGCTCTGAAGACAAGACGGACAGCAAAGTCATCTCCTTCCCGGATCTGAATGTGGGGGAAAAGCTGTAAGATGTTGGCTGCGCCCAGTGGCAGAATCGGCGCCCCGGTGGTGGCACCAAAGTTGGGCAGAAAAAGGAAATCTTAGCGCAAGAACGTTTCTGCCCGTCCGGGTTCCAATTCAAATCTTTCTGGAACGAGCGGCGATCCATAAAAGGAGGCCGTTGCACGACAAAAGCATCTGGAGACCCTTATTTGATCGATTTCAGTGGCAAATATAATCCGGGAATGGCTCCTTGGGGCTCTCGAAGCCGGGTTGCTTCCTTGCAGACGTTTCCTTACTACGTTAGGTAACATCATCAGGGTAGAAGGGAGTGGGGTTGCAGAGAAGAGGAGGAGGAGGAAGACTGTGAGCTCCTAGGTGCTCTCTGAGCTTGGTTGATTTCTTGCAGATGTTTCATGACCCAACTACAGGGGGTGGACAAAAAAATGGAAACACCTTGCAGCTCTTCCGTGCAATCCAGATTTGTGAAGCTCCTTCGAACAGTTTTTGTGGAAACTGGGTTCTGCACGTGTCTATTGAGCTCTGCAGTGATTTTAGGAGCTGCGGTCTTGCGATCCGCTCTAACAATTCGCTTCAGAGTCCGACGGTCTCTCTCAGACCACTTCGAATTGTGGCCACTCAGACCTGTGCTTGGCTGAGGACATTTTCCCTTCTCTTTCAAAAGCAGCCATTACTTCAGAGCAGTGGTTCCCAACCTTGGCAAGTTGAAGATATCTGAACTTCAACTCCCAGAATTCCAAATGCTGGCTGGGGAATTCTGGGAGTTGAAGTCCAGATATCTTCAACTTGCCAAGGTTCGGAACCACTGCTTTAGAGACATGACCTCTTGAAACGCCAAACATTCGGGCACTTTCTCTTACACTAGCGCCTGCCATTCGAGCACCAACAATTGGGCCTCTTTGAAAGTCTGAGAGGTCTGCCGTTTCTAGAAGGTTATAACCCATTTCCTTAAATTTCTGTTTTAAAAAAATGTAGTTTTAAAAAACATCAAATAACAGAATTTTTTAAAAAACATTAAAATATGCCAAGTTTGGATTGATTTGAACATGTTCAAACATTATGACGCCAAAAAGTCAAGTGTTTCCATTTCTTTGTCCACCCCCTGTAGGTAACTTCTAGGTGGGAGTGGAGTTGGAGGAAGAGGAAGGCAGGAGAGGAAAGGAAGGATCATAGGGAGGGGGAAGGAGGAGGAGAAGGGAGATGAGGTTCTTCATAATCTCTTAAGCTTGGCTGATTTCTTGCAGACGTTTCATGACCCAACTGGGGAACATCATCAGTGCTAGGAGGGAATGGAGTTGGAGGAGGAAGAAGGCAGGAGGAGGAGGGGGGAGGAGGAGGAAGGAGGTGAGTTTCTTCAGGCTCTCTAAGCTTGGTTGTTCTCTCGCAGACACTTTGGGACCCAACTAGGTGTTCTGTTGGGCTCTCTGGTAGACTCCTCCCAAAAATTCACAGGTACAAATTTCAGACACACACACGTTTGAAAATTCAAAACCATGTTCTTTATAATGAAAATTCACTTAAACCAAGCCCTCTTTTGGTATAGCAAAGAGCACTCGTCTCCAAACAAACTGGTCATTTGTACAAGTCCCTTATCAGTTCTGTGATACTTAGCTTGCAGCTGTGAGGCAATTCACAGTCCTTCTTCTTTCACAAAGTGAAACACACTTTGCTCTTGTTTAGTTTCAAAGCGGGGGAAAATCAGCACACAAAAGGTCCAAGTCAGTAAAGCAGTCACGAAACACAACGATTAGATAATCCTCCACAATGGCCAAACCCACAGGCTGCTATTTAATGACCACAGCCCCACCCAACCACTAGTGGCCTCATTTTCTTTGATAATAATCTCTCAGTTGTTGCTGCCTATGCACCGCTCTCCGCATGCGTGGCTGTATCATTAACTCTTGTTCCGAATCCAAGGAGGAGAGAGATAATTGATGTCCTTCTGAGCTGTCTGCCACTCTCTCCTCCTCCCTGTCACTCATGTCTTCTTGGTCAGAGGAGCCTTCATCAGCAGATTCCACCGGGGGCAAAACAGGCCTGCAGCATGTGGATGTCTCCCCCACATCCACAGTCCTTGGGGCAGGAGCTGGGCCAGAGCTAACCACAACACTAGGTAACATCATCAATAGAGTTGGAGGAGGAGGAAGGCGGGAGAGAAGAGGGAGGATCAGAGGGAAGGAGAAGGAGGGATGTGAGGTTCTTGGTACCCTCTTAAGCTTAGTTGTTCTCTCGCAGACATTTTGGGACCCAACTAGGTATCATTTATTTATTTATTTATTTATTATTTATTAATGAGATTTGTATGCCGCCCCTCAGTGCTAGGAGGGAATGGCCTTTGCTCTCTGATTAGACACCGTGACTCCATTAAAGGACAATCTAAACAAGAAGAAAACCACAATCCCACCAACATTGACCGGGCAAGGTAGCGTATATAAACAGAAGGCAAAGACATAGATGAAATAGGGGACAGAAATTGTCCTTTATCTCCAAAGTTTTAATAGAGACAATTGTGGGTAGACAAACACAACCGAAGTGAAGCAGAAATCATTTCCTACCTTTCTCCCAACTGGAAACTTGTTCCATTTATTGTCACACAGGCCTTTGCGCATAGAGGCTAGACAAATGTAAAGTCCTACAACCACATTTTCAATCGTTCGCATTCAAAATCAAATCTCCAAAGTGCAGAATTCTGCACTTTCCTCAAATTTTTAATCAACGGTCCACAAAGCGTCAATGACGTCTTCTCTGGTCACGTTTGGAGGCATCTCACTAGCTTTAAGAGGTGGGCATCAAAGATGCCCATGAAATGCTCTACTGCTGGTTAAACACACAGGAGCATGGAAAGCTGCTCTCCTTCACACACTGCGCACGCCGACAGCTGCCAGGGGAATCGACACCAGGGGATGGCTTCAGTTGTCTACCACTTTCTTCATGAACCACATTTCTTCAGAGGTCAAGGGTTTCAAATCGAAGCCTTTCAGTTCTGGTTTTCCTTCAAAGGAAAAATTATGAAACCATTAGGAGCCCATTTGGTTTAGTGGCTAAGGCACCAGGCTAACAACTTTGGGCCAATCACCAGGAGACGGTGAGTTCTAGTCCTGTTTGAGGTATGAAAACTGGCTGCATGACTTCGTGTCAGCCCCGGTCTCTCTCAGCCCACCACATCTCACAAAGTTGTTGTGAGCAAAATAGGAAGGAGAATTATTTATTTATTTATTTATTTATTACTTAGATTTGTATGCCGCCCCTCTCCGAAGACTCGGGGCGGCTCACAACATGTAAAAAACAAATCATAAGCAATCAAACAGATGTAAAATATTTAAATATTTAAAAAACCCCATTTGCTAACAGTCACACATACAGACATACCATGCATAAAGTAAACGTGCCCAGGGGGAGATGTTTTAGTTCCCCCATGCCTGACGGCAAAGGTGGGTTTTAAGGAGTTTACGGAAGGCAGGGAGAGTAGGGGCAGTTCTAATCTCCGGGGGGAGTTGGTTCCAGAGGGCCGGGGCCGCCACAGAGAAGAATTAGGGATGTATACAAATAGCATATAAAATGCCACCCCTCTCCGGGTCCCCAGAGAAGGGCAGCATATAAGTCTAATAAATAAATAAATAATAATAATAATAATAATCATTTACCGGTATTTATTTATTTGTTAATCAGATTTGTATGCCGCCCCTCTCCGCAGACTGGGGCGGCTCACAGCAACAGTAATACAATGAAAACAAATCTAATATTTAAGTTAATTTAAAACCCCAATTTAGAAACCAATCATACATACTAACATACCATGCATAAATTTTATAAGCCTAGGGGAGAGAAAATCTGAATTCCCCTATGCCTGACGACAGAGGTGGGTTTTAAGGAGCTTACGAAAGGCAAGGAGGGTGGGGACAACTCTGATATCCGGGGGGAGTTGGTTCCAAAGGGTCGGGGCAGCCACAGAGAAGGCTCTTCCCTTGGGTCCCGCCAAACGACATTGTTTAGTTGATGGGACCCGGAGA
This sequence comes from Erythrolamprus reginae, assembly GCF_031021105.1. Taxonomy (NCBI): domain Eukaryota; kingdom Metazoa; phylum Chordata; class Lepidosauria; order Squamata; family Dipsadidae; genus Erythrolamprus; species Erythrolamprus reginae. The sequence goes on from NW_027248504.1 coordinate 271,551, forward strand.
AGGCCAACTCTGTGGGACCTAACTGGTCGCTGGGATTCGTGCAGCAGAAGGCAGTCCTGGAGATATTCTGGTCCGATGCCATGAAGGGCTTTATAGGTCATAACCAACACTTTGAATTGTGACTGGAAACCGATCGGCAACCAATGCAGACTGCGGAGTGTTGGTGTGACATGGGTATATTTAGGGAAGCCCATGATTGCTCTCGCAGCTGCATTCTGCACGATCTGAAGTTGAATAAAATTCATGAATGCTGAATAAAATTAAGAAATAAAAATAACATTTAGGAGAGGAACCTCAATCTTCTCCCTCCCAGTCTACCGCATCGCTTCTGGGAATGGCTAAAAGACACTACTATGAATTTGAGGGGGGTGGGGGAGGCAAGGAGATGCCATTCACACAACTAGCCAATTGAAAAGGTGAAGAAAATGTACTCAGGTTTCCTCTCGAATCAGGTGAGGTAGCCAGGTGGGTACCTAATAATAATAATAATAACAACAGAGTTGGAAGGGACCTTGGAGGTCTTCTAGTCCAACCCCCTGCTTAGGCAGGAAACCCTACGCTACTTCAGACAGATGGATATCCAACATCTGCTTAAAAACCTCCAGTGTTAGACCCATTCACAACTTCTGGTGGCAGGGTGTTCCACTGGTTAATTATTCTGTCAGGAAATGTCTCCTTAATTCCACGTTGCTTCTCTCCTTGTTTAGTTTCCACCCATTGCTTCTTGTTCTACCCTCAGGTGCTTTGGAGAATAGCTTGACTCCTTCTTCTTTCTGGCAACCTCTGAGATATTGGAAGGCTGCTATCCTGTCTCACTGGTCCTTCTTTTCATTCAACTAGCCATGCCCAGTTCCTGCAACCGTTCTTCCTATGTTTTAGCCTCCATTTATCCCCTAATCCTCTTTGTTGCTCTTCTCCGCACTTTTTCTAGAGTCTCAACATCCTTTTTGCATCGTGGTGACCAAAACTGGATGCAGTGTTCCAAGTGTGGCCTCACCAAGGCCTTATAAAGTGACATTAACCCTTCACGTGATCTTGATTCTCTCCCTCTGTTGATGCAGCCGAGAACTGCGTTGGCTTTTTTGGCAGCTGCTGCACACGGCTGGCTCCTGTTTAAATGGTTGTCCACTAGGATTCCAAAATCCCTCTCGCAGTTACTACTGTTGAGCAAGGTACCAAATACCCTGTTTCCCCGAAAATAAGACGTACCCTGAAAGTAAGGCATATCAGAGGTTTTGCAGAATTTGCTAATATAAGGCACCCCCCGAAAATAAGGCGTAGTCAAGTTTACATACGGTATGGTGGAGAAACACGGTACCATTCAAAGCTGTTCATAGCGGTACCGTAATAATGTGGCGTCCCCTGCTGGCCCCTTCCATCGCTTTGTACCGTCCAGTACAGCAGACACAGTCTGCTGCTGTCCCACCGCCATTACAGTCTCCACTACAGTGCGTAGACTGTAGCTCCTCTGGTGGCCGGAAGCTGCAATAGCGGGAGTGTACTGTTGTACCGTATAAGTGCCGTCGTTTGTGTGTGGGGGTGCCATACTGACAGGTACTGTACCATAATCAGTGTACCGTACGGTATACACTTTCTTTGGGGGTGTCAGCTTTTCTGCCTGTGAATTTGTCTTATTTGAGAAATATAAGGCACCCCCCGAAAATAAGACGTAGCACAACTTTTGGAGTAAAAATTAATATAATAATATTTTCGGGGAAACACGGTATACTGCACCTGTGCGTTTTGTTTTCCTTGCCTAAATGTCTGACCTACCTTGAGCCTCCATGAGATGGCTGACTTTCACTTTGAGCTCCTGCTGCAATTTCGCAATTTCTTCCTCCAGCAGCTCTTGATCTGCGGAAAGATGAGGTGAGGAACCGGCCGCTGGTGAGATAGATTGAAAGCCCGAACAGATGCCTACTGGCTTTGATCCCATTAACGAATTCAAATTAATTCATTCCATTCATTAGTTAAAATTCCATTAATGAATTCAGAATGAATACATTCGAATTTAATTCCATTCGTTCAAATCAATCCAGGTAGCCATTCGTTTAGCCACTGCTCAAAAGTGGCCAGCACTGAAAAAAGTGACTTATGACTGGTATTCACACTTACGACCACTGATGTTTCGGCATTCCCATGCTCCCGTGATCGAAATTCAGTTGAATGGCAACTGGCCCATACTTATGACAGTTGCAACGTCACATGACCACCGTTTGTGACCTACCAAGGCTGGCTTCTGACAGGTGAATCAAGGGGGGAGGGGGGCTGGATTCACTTAAAGACGGTGTACTGACCCAGCAAATAGAAACAAGATTGACAGCAGAAAAAGACCTCCTGGTCCCTCTAGTCTGCCCTTATACTATTTCCTGTATTTTATCTTACAATGGATCTACATTTATCCCAGGCATGTTTCAATTCAGTTACTGTGGATTTACCAACCATGTCTGCTGGACATTTGTTCCAAGCATCTACTACTCTTTCAGTCAAATCATATTTTCTCACATTCCTGCTGATCTTTCCCCCAACTAACCTCAGATGGTGCCCCCCTGTTCTTGTGTTCACTTCCCTATTGAAAACACTTCCCTCCTGAACCTTATTTAACCTTTTAACATATTTAAATGCTTCGATCATGCCCCCCCCCCCTTCCCTTCTGTCCTCCAGACTATAGAGATTGAGTTCATGAAGTCTTTCCTGATACGTTTTATGCTTAAGACCTTCCAACATTTTTGTAGCCCTTCTTTGGACCCTTTCAATTTTATCAATATCTTTTGTAGGTGAGGTCTCCAGAACTGAACACAGTATTATTCCAAATGGGGTCTCATCAGCGCATTTACCTGGCATTTACCTACTGAAATGTCCAGACAAGAAGTCCTTCAAGGACTTTAACGGCAACAACAGACCTTATCAGTTCCCTGCCGATGTCGCAAATTAAGTTCTGGCAAGCAGTCTTACAATGCATGAAACACATTAAGCAAAATCTTCAGAAACACGAACTGTTGTCTCCTACGACCACAACTCCCCTTCCCTTCTATTTATTCCCCAGCCAGGTTGGGGCCATTCAGCATCCACGTGAGCTTTGCTTCCCAAATTGACTCCATGTCCACCTGTTGCTCTGCTCTCCTAACTGCTCTGCACATAGGTGGATCTGGAACGGGCCCCAGCTGTTCTTCCTCCCCACTTATTTCCAACTCCAAAGGCAGCTGGGAAATGCCGGACAGCCCTGGCTCTATCTCTGCACCCGATGCAGAGCATCCGTCCGAGCCTTCCCCAGGCTTCAGAACTGGCTCAAGTCCCTACCCAACCTCCTCATTGTCCGACTCTGCCACCAGCTCTGCAACTGCAGCTTCGCTTAGCTACTGTGTCAAAAACGATCGTAAGTAGGAGCCAAGCTCATTTAACAGCTGCCTTGCTTAGCAATGGAGATTTTGGGCTCAATTGTGGTGGTAAGGATTAGCTATATCTCCTGGTTTCCCTCAGCAATGCGGCTATCGTGATAAAAGTGCCCTTTTCTTATACTACTGATCCTACCTACATTGGTGGTGCCCCCAATCCATCCGTCCATATTAGTAGTCATGGCTCTTCAAGATTGGGCTGGTCCTTTGTGACTTATACATGTTCTCTGTCCCTTTCTGTCTTTCTTTTCTTATTTGTTTCCTCTCTCTTTCTCTTTCTTTCTCTCCTTTCTTCTCCCCCTTTCCTATCTCTTCCTTTCCTTTCCTGATTCTTTCCTTTACTCTCTCTCCCTCTCATTTCCCCTCTTTCCCGTTTCCTCTTTCTTACTTTCCTTTCTCTCCTTTCCTTTCCTCTCTCTTCCTTTGCTTTCCTCTCCTTTGCTCTCCCATTCTTTCATTTCCTCTCTCTCTCTCCTTTACTTCTCTTTCCCCTTTTCTATCCTTTCTTTCCTTTCCTCTCTTCCTTTCCCATTCTTTCCTTTCCTCTCTATCCCTTTCATTTCCTCTCTCTTTCTTCTCTCTCTCTCCTATCTCTTTCTTTCCTTTCCTCTCTATCTTCCTTTGCTTTCCTCTCCTCTCTTCCTTTGCTCTCCCATTCTTTCATTTCCTCTCTCTCTCCTTTCTTCTTTCCCCTTTTCTTTCTCTCCTTTCCTATCCTATCCTATCCCTTTCCTCTCTCCTATCCTTTCCTTTCCTTTGCTCTCCCATTCTATCCTTTACTCCCTTTCATTTCCTCTCTCTCTCTTTCCTCTCCCATTCTTTCCTCTCCTTTCTCTCCCCTTTCCTTTCCCATCTCTTCCTTTCCTTTTCTCTCCTATCGCTTTCCTCTCCTCTCCTTCTTCCTTTTTCTCTCTCTCCTTTCCTTTCTTATCTCTTTCCCTCCCTATCCTTTCCCTTCCCTTCCTTTCCCCCTCTCTCCCTGTCTCTCTCTCTCACACACACACATATACAGCGTAACCCCTCGCAGGTAGCCGAGAACACGTCTGAATTTTTAATTTAATTTAAGTTATGTAATTTATTTGATTCTATTCCGCCCGATCCCATGGGACTCGGGGCGGCTGTGGAGTCATTCCCATTGTCCACGTTGTGCAAATTGCAGGCAAAGGTTCTGAAAAGCTTCGGTTTGGTCTTCTTCTCTTGACAAAGAGGTCTTCTCACACAGGACTGCAGGTGGCTCCTGAGAGAGGCTGAGAGTGCCGGGACTGGCACCGCTTCCTAACAGTCTGGGAAGCCCTTATGCCACCCGCACGAGAAGGCAGGGGGGGGGGGGGGGGGGAACGGCCCAATCTGCTTCCTAAATATGCCGATCCTCCCACGGGGGGGGTGGGGGGGTGGAGGAAAAAAAGCAGGGAGGTGGGAAGGAAGAGGCGGACGAACCAAAAGGAACAAAAGCTTTGTTTTCTCTCTACAAATACAAGTCTAATAAATTATTATTATTATTATTATTATTATTATTATTATTATTATTATTATTTCTCTCTGATTGGAAAATAATATATAGCTATATTACGGGAGATTGTGATCCCCTTATATAGAGCGCTGGTGAGACCCCATTTGGAATAATACTGTGTCCAGTTCAGGAGACCTCACCTACAAAAAAATATGGACAAAATTGAAGGGGTCCAAAGACGGGCTACAAGAATGGTGGAAGGTCTTAAGTATAAAACGTATCAGGAAAGACTTCATGGACTCAATCTGTATAGTCTGGAGGACAGAAGGGAAAGGGGGGACATGATCGAAACATTTAAATATGTTAAAGGATTAAATAAGGTCCAGGAGGGAAGTGTTTTTAATAGGAAAGTGAACACAAGAACAAGGGGACACAATCTGAAGTTAGCTGGGGGAAAAGATCAGAAGCAATGTGAAAAAATATTATTTGACTGAAAGAGTAGTAGATGCTTGGAATAAACTTCCAGCAGACATGGTTGGTAAATCCACAGGAAATGAATTGAAACATGCCTGGGATAAACATAGATCCATCCTAAGATAAAATACAGGAAATCGTATAAGGGCAGACTAGATGGGCCATGAGGTCTTTTTCTGCCGTCAATCTTCTATGTTTCTATGTTTAATTCTGCAAATGGCAGAATTAAATGATTAGGACACTCACCTCTCTGTAGCATCTCCTGGGTTTTTGCTTTTGGAAGCTGTATGAACATACTCCCGAAGCAAACCGTGGCTTTTTCTGAAAGCAAGAAAAGAAGGCATGCTGAATTTAAAGCATTAACAATATTTTAAAAATAGATAGGTAGATAGATAGATAGATAGATAGATAGATTGATAGACAGACAGACAGACAGAGAGAGAGAGAGAGAGAGAGACAGAGACAGACAGACACCGTATTTTTCGTAAATATAGCAGAGATCTGAAGCAGAGATCTGAACTATATACGCACAATAAATGTTGCTATTTAAAATTACATAGTAGGTCTTATGGGAGGAGAAAAATGGCTTCACTTAGATATTACATTTAATCAACCTAAACTAAACACACTTTAGTTTTTGGGGAAAGAAAAAGGGAAAAGAATCTGCTTATCCAGGTATTCCTTTGCCTACCGTCCTTGGTCTGGTCAGCTTCAGCACATTATTTGATCCCCTGGTTAGGGCTTTAAAAAAACTTTATTCGGAGAGAGTAACAATGAAAGAGCTTGCAAGTCTGTAAGAGCTGGGAACATCATTAGCACCTGGTTAGGGCTGGAAAGAAAGATTTGGAACAAGTTAGGCCAATGGGGAAAAATCCCTGCAAAGACGTAGGGCTTGAAAAACATTGTTCACAGAGAGTAACAAAGAAAGAGCTTGGGTACATTCATAGCACCTGGTTAGGGCTGGAAAGAAATATCTGGAGCAAGTAAAGCAATGAAAAAAAAACCCTACAAAGACAGGGTTTAGAATACATTATTGGTAGAAAGTAACAATGAAAGAGCTTGCAAGCCTCTAAGAGCTGGGAACATTGTTGGCACCTGGTTAGGGCTTGAAAGAAACTTACTCAGAGCAAGTTAGAGTAATGAAACAAACCTTGCAAAGACTTAGGGCTTGGAAAACATTCTTCGCAGAGAGTAACAATGAAAGAGCCTGCAAGGTAAGAGCTGGGAAGATCGTTAGCAGCTAGTTAGGACTGGGGGGGGGGGGGGGGCATACATTCAGAGTATAAGACACACCCAAATTATGAGCCTCTTTTAGGGAAGAAAAAGGTGCATCTTATACACCAAAAATACGGTAAATATAACATTAAAGGGCACCTGTCATTTCAGATCCATCCTGGCAGCACCTCTTAGCAGGCATATTACCTGCTACCTGCTATGTCCCTCACCTTGTGGTGTCATTACTGCATCACCAGTTGTCCCATTAAAGTGAATGGGACTGTCGGTGAGTCAACAGCGGGCCAGAGGAGGACAAAGACGACAGCTGCCCTTTAAAAATTATATCAAGTTGATTTAAAATCAAGCCTTTTAAATCAAGTCCAGCCTGACCAGAAGGATGGGACAAGAAGCAATGGATGGAAACTAATCAAGGAGAGAAGCAACTTAGATCTAAGGAGAAATTTCCTAACAATGAGGATAATTAACTAGTGGAACTGCTTGCCACCAGAAACTGAGAGTGCTCCAACACTAGAGGGTTTTAGGAAGAGACATACAGCCACCTGTCTGAAATGCTACAGGGTCTCCTGCTTAAGCAAGGGGTTGGACTAGAAGACCTCCAAGGTCCCTTATTTATTTATTTGTTTGTTTGTTGGATTTGTATGCCGCCCCTCTTACTGTTACACTGCCCCCATGGGGCCAAGGGCCCCTCTCATCCCACTGCATCAGAGTAGGCCAAACATATTTATTCCATTTTGCCCCCATTATTGCAAATGTTACGCAATGTCTCAGACTGATTGATGTGGAAAATATTTTCCCCAGAGGAAAAAGGCGATCTGGCTGGCATGAGGACAGACATTAGTCACTGGCAGTAATGTGGATTTAGAAAAAAATGAGACTGAAGGAGAGAGAGGGGGAGAGAGAGAGAGGGAAAGAAAGAAAGAAAGAGAAGGAAGAAAGAAAAAGGAAGGAAGGAAGAAAAAGAAGGAAGGAAGGAAGGAAGAGGGAGACAAAGATAGAAGAGAGGAAAAGAAAGAAAGAAAAAAGGAAGGAAGGGGGAGGGAAGGAGGAAGGGAGACAAACATTGAAGAGAGGAAAAGAATGAGTCTGAAGGAGAGAGAGAGGAAAAGAAAGAAGGAGGGATAACAAAAATAGAAGAGAGGAAAAGAATGAGAGAGAAAGAAAGAAAGAAAAGGGAGGGAGGGAGGAAGGGAGACAAAGAGAGAAACAGAGAAAGGGAAAAGGGAGAGAAAGAGAGAGAGAAAGAAAGGAAAAAGAGAAAGAGGGAGAGAGGGGGAAAGAGATGATACCCAGCTTTACATCTCCACCCCATGTCCAGTCAATGAAGCGGTGGAAGTGATGTGCCGGTGCCTGGAGGCTGTTGGGGCCTGGATGGGTGTCAACAGACTCAAACTCAACCCGGATAAGACGGAGTGGCTGTGGGTTTTGCCTCCCAAGGACAATTCCATCTGTCCGTCCATTACCCTGGGGGGGGAATCATTGACCCCCTCGGAGAGGGTCCGCAACTTGGGCGTCCTCCTCGATCCACAGCTCACTTTAGAGAACCATCTTTCAGCTGTGGCGAGGGGGGCGTTTGCCCAGGTTCGCCTGGTGCACCAGTTGCGGCCCTATTTGGACCGGGACTCATTGCTTACAGTCACTCATGCCCTCATCACCTCGAGGTTCGACTACTGTAATGCTCTCTACATGGGGCTACCTTTGAAAAGTGTTCGGAAACTTCAGATCGTGCAGAATGCAGCTGCGAGAGCAGTCATGGGCTTACCTAGGTATGCCCATGTTTCAACATCACTCCGCAGCTTGCATTGGCTGCCGATCAATTTCCGGTCACAATTCAAAGTGTTGGTCATGACCTTTAAAGCCCTTCATGGCACTGGACCAGAATATCTCCGAGACCGCCTTCTACCGCACGAATCCCAGCGACCAATTAGGTCCCACAGAGTGGGCCTTCTCCGGGTCCCGTCAACTAAACAATGTCGGTTGGCGGGCCCCAGGGGAAGAGCCTTCTCTGTGGCGGCCCCGACCCTCTGGAACCAACTCCCCCCAGAGATTAGAACTGCCCCTACTCTCTCTGCCTTCCGTAAACTTCTTAAAACCCACCTCTGTCGTCAGGCATGGGGGAACTGAAACATCTCCCCCGGGCATGCACATTTTATGTATGGGATGTTTGAGTGTATGCTTGTTAACAAAATGGGGTTCTTTTAAATGTTTTAAATTATATTTGGATTTGTTACAAACTGTTATGATATGCTGTGAGCCGCCCCGAGTCTGCGGAGAGGGGCGGCATACAAATCTAAATAAATAAATAAATAAATAAATAAATAAATAAATAAATAAATAAAGAGGGAGACAAAGAGAAGAGAGACCAAGCAAGAAACAGAGAAAGGGAAAGGGAAAGAGAGAGGGCATGTGTAAATCACAAAAGGAAGGAATGACCTGCACAATTTTGAAGAATTGTCAGAGAGGCTCCCAATCCCCCCCTATTCTCTGATGGGGTCGTAACCCTCTATGATTTCTTTTAAAAATAGCATTTAAAAATGTTCTGCAGACAAGCGGCATTTCAATAAAAGAAAAAAACAACAACCTCTGAGCCAGACCAAGGCCCAGAACAAGTTGCACTGCCTACTACCTACACCTTCGTGCCACGCAACAAGAAAAGTCGTTTCAGCAAGGATGCCAAAAAGAAGAGAAAATCGGGGGGGGGTTTGGCCTTGGATGCAATTTATTAGACAAGTGGTTTAAAAAAAAACCCCGATGTATTAAAAAAAATATTCCCCATATTCTCCGACTCAGCAAGAACATTTTCATGTCTCCAGTCATTTTTCCAGCTCCTGCCATCCTTTAAAGCCTCCAGAAAGATGATAGCGCAAGCAGACGTCTCAGCAATTTAAACAAAACCTTGAAGGACATTAAAAATAACCCCTCTCCATCTTCTCCTATAAATCTAGACAAAATGAAAAATATATATAATAATGACTTCAGGATTGGGCGGAATACAAATTTATCTATCTATCTATCTATCTATCTATCTATCTATCTATCTATCCCTATCTATCTATCTATCTATCTATCTCTATCTCTCTATCCCTATCTATCTCTCTATCTCTCTATCCCTATCTCTATCTATCTATCTATCTATCTATCTATCCCTATCTATCTATCTATCCCTATCTCTATCTATCTATCTATCTCTCTATCTATCCCTATCTATCTATCTCTCTCTCTCTCTATCTCTCTATCTATCCCTATCTCTATCTATCTCTCTATCTCTCTATCTATCTATCCCTATCTATCTATCTACCTACCTCCCTATCTATCTATCCCTATCTCTATCTATCTATCTATCTATCTATCTATCTATCCCTTTATCTATCTATCTATCTATCTATCCCTATCTATCTATCTATCTATCCCTATCTATCTATCTATCTATCTATCTATCTATCTATCCCTATCTCTATCTATCTATCTCTATCTCTCTATCCCTATCTCTATCTATCTCTCTATCTCTCTATCTCTCTATCTCTCTATCTATACCTATCTCTATCTACCTATCTAGCTACCTACCTACCTACCTATCAGATAAGATAGAGATAGATTGATAGATAGCTAGTTAGGTACGTAGGTAGATAGATAGATATAGATAGATAAAATAGATGATAGATAAGATAGATGGATAGATAGGTAGGTACATAGGTAGGTAGATAGACAGATTAGGTAGGGAGGGGGGGGGAGGTAAATAGAATAGAATAGAATAGAATTCTTTCTTGGCCAAGTGTGATTGGACATACAAGGAATTTGTCTTGGTGCAGATGCTCTCAGTGTACATAAAAGAAAAGATACATTTGTCAAGAATCATGTGGTAGAACAGAATGACTGTCATAGGGGTCAAATAAGCAATGAAGAAGCAATCAATATTAATAGAAAATCTTAAGATGCAAGCAACAAGTTACAGTCATACAGTCCTAAGTGGGAGGAAATGGGCGATAGGAATGATGTAATATAATGATGTAATATAGATGATAGATAAGATAGATAGGTAGGTAGGTAGGTAAAACCGTGTGTCTTATTCTCTGAAAAATACAGTAATTTGCTTTATTGTGTGAGAAAGTACATCTTTTTTTTAAAAAAATCTTTATTAAATGTAAGTATAAAAAGACAAACAAACATACTACAAGACAAACAACAGAGAGAAAATTAAATACTGTACGTACAAATCTTTATCAGAAAAATTTTAAGACAAAGCATTTAACATGAAGGTCAACCATCTTTTTGGCTATTGTTTCCTAGGGCCTTTTTGTGGTGTCCTATAATTATCCTAGGTACTTAATATATACTTCTTTTATGATCGTACATCTTGTGGTACATCTTGAGCTTTCCCATTTTGCTCAGGAGTTGCTGAATTTTGAAAAAAAGGAAAAAGAAGGAAGATGAACAGCCCTGACAATGGCGGTATTTCTTTTCCTGTACTGGCAACAATCAGGCTCCATTCAATTTAGCCGGTTAACATCTGCCACAATCAGCTGCTTTTGTAACATGGGAGCTCGTTCTTCACTCCGGGCCAAGAAATGTTTTCTTCCACAGTTGATTTGTGGGCTTGAATCATCCGCGGAAGAAATTATTCCAAGTTATAAAACTCTCCCCACCTCCTTTCCACGCAATTTCCGGCAGTCTACTTTCTTTCATTCTTAGATGCTCTCCCAGTTTAACTAAAGGTGGCTAGGAATGATGGCAGAAACTGGGTTGGGCCAGTTTAAAGAAAAGAAGGACCAGGGATGACAAGATAGCAGCCTTCCAATATTTGAGGGGTTGCCACAAAGAAGAGGGAGTCATTCTGTTCTCCAAAGCACCTGAGGATAGAACAAGATTCGCCTCTCTTCAGCCTTGAAATACGGTGTAAGGGGTGACTTGATCGAAGTCTATGAATAATAATAATGGATGAACAGATGGAATTGTTCTTGGGAGGCAAGACCCACAGCCACTCCGTCTTGTCTGGGTTGAGTTTGAGTTTGTTGACACCCATCCAGGCCCCAACAGCCTCCAGGCACTGGCACATCACTTCCACTGCTTCGAAATCCTGCATGGGATAGAAAAGGTGGATAGAGAAAAATCCTTTTCTCTATCACACAATACTAGGACGAGGGGGCCCTCCCTAAAGCTCACAGGTAAGAAAGTGAGGACAAATCAAGGGAAATACTTCTTCACCCAGAGGGTCCTTGGTTGATGGAATTCCCGTCCAGAAGAGGTCGTGACAGCTGTCAGCCTGGATCGCTTCAAGACAGGATTAGACAAATTCATGGATGCCAAGTGTATCATAGGTGGTGATTGAAACGGATGTACAAGTGCCGCCTCTATGTTGGTTGAGGCAGGCAGGGTTCCCTGGGGTCCCATTTATTGGGGGTCAAGGGAAAGGGAGGATTTTGCCTTCTCTTTCTGCTCAAGATCCCTATAGACAATTGGTGGGCCCCTGAGTGACACAGAATGCTAGACTCGATGGGATTTGGCCCGATTCAGCATGGCTCTTCTTAGATTCTTACCCACCAACATTGGTCTAGAGCAGGGGTCTCCAACCATGGCAACTAAGACTTGTGGACTTCAACTCCCAGAATTCCTCAGCCAGCTTTGGCTGAAGAATTGTGGGAGTTGAAGTCCACAACTCTTAAAGTTGCCAAAGTTGGAGACCCCTGCTCAAGTGATAGGAAGTGGATGCATTTTTTTTTAGAAAAAGCGAATAGAGGTAGCCCTTGTCTCATCATCACAATTTGGACCAAAATTACTGCCACTAGACATTGCAGTCCTAAGTCAAACCAGATCCAACATTATGACAATTTTGGCAGTGGTTGTTAGAAACATAGAAACATAGAAGATTGTTGGCAGAAAAAGACCTCATGGTCCATCTAGTCTGCCCTTATACTATTTCCTGTATTTTATCTTGGGATGGATATAGGTTTTCCCAGGCATGTTTAAATTCCCTTACTGTGGATTTATGAACTATGTCTGCTGGAAGTTTGTTCCAAGTATCTACTACTCTGTCGGTTAAATCATATTTCGTTGCTTCTGATCTTTCCCCCAACTAATCTCAGATTGTGCCCCCTTGTTCTTGGGTTCACTTTCCTATTAAAAACACTTCCCTCATGAACCTTATTTAACCCTTTAACATATTTAAATGTTTCAATCATGCCCCCCCTTTCCCTTCTGTCTTCCAAACTAAACAGGTTGACTTCAAGCAAATGTAGCTTCCCCAGTGAGAGTAATTTTTTTTGGCCATAAATCATCAAAAAAAGTAAAAAAAATCATGATCATGTAACCACAGGATGCTGCAACTGGTTGTACATGGCATCCTGCTTGTTAAATGCCCAAATTGCAATGGTGCAATATTTTTTAAGTGCAAGTTCAGGTTCTAAGTCACTTTATTTGACAGACCAAGTCAGTGCATTTGAATGCTGGTGACTTTTAGATGGGTGGACCAACTCCCAGAAGTCCACCCACCTTAAAAAGTATCCAAAGTTAAATAATAATAACAGAGTTGGAAGGGACCTTGGAGGTCTTCTAGTCCAACCCCCAACATCTGTTTAAAAACTTCCAGTGTTGGAGCATTCATAACTTCTGGAGACAACTTCTGTTCCACTGATCAACTGTTCTGACTGTCAGGAAATTTCTCCTTAGTTCTAAGTTACTTCTACTTAGTTGAGAAGCACGTTACCAGTCTGTTAAATATAAGATGAACTATGATCAGAATCACACAGGGAAGGTTAAGAGGGAGGAGGAGGAGGAAGTAGAAAAGGGAAGGAAGGGGAGAAGGAGAGGAGGGAGGGAGGGAGGAGGAGAGAAGGAGAAAGATTCCCCTCCGCCAGCGGCCTGCACTGGCTGCCGATCGGTTTCCGGTCACAATTCAAAGTGTTGGTAATGACCTTTAAAGCCCTTCATGGCATTGGACCAGAGTACATCCGGAACAGCCTTCTACCGCACGAATCCCAGCGGCCGATAAGGTCCCACAGAGTTGGCCTTCTCCGGGTCCCGTCGACCAAACAATGTCGTTTGGCGGGCCCCAGGGGAAGAGCCTTCTCTGTGGCGGCCCCGGCCCTCTGGAATCAACTCCCCCCCAGAGATTAGAACGGCCCCCACCCTCCTTGTCTTTCGCAAATTACTCAAGACCCACCTTTGTCGCCAGGCATGGGGGAGTTAGGATATTCCTTCTCTTAGACCATTATGTATGTATGGTATGTTTGTGTATATGTTTGGTTTTTATAATAAGGGTTTTTAGTTGTTTTATTAAATTGGATTGTTACATATTGTTTTTTATCATTGTTGTTAGCCGCCCCGAGTCTGCGGAGAGGGGCGGCGTACAAATCCAATAACTAACTAACTAACTAACTAACTAACTAACTAAATAAATAAATAAATAAATAAATAAATAATAAAAAGAAGGTAGAAGGAAAAGAGGAAGACAGAGGGAGGGAATGTTATGAAATGAGAGACCAGCAATAAAAGTACAATAGGTGCAAAATTAGGATATTGATTTACGATATATTGGATAGAAATGCATGACTTCTTCACACAATTCCAGAAGAAAAACTCACCAGCAGAATTCAATTCCTTGCTCAGAGCTCTGAAGGCTTCCCGATTCTGGTTACGTTTCTGATTGAGATCTACAATCTGTAAGAGACAAGGATTAAAACCTCAAGCTAGTCTTGCTTATTCCCCTCTGCAGATTGGACAAACTATCTTTATTCATTTATACCTGAGTAGTTCTCTATTTAAAAACCACCAATGCCACTCAGAGTCACTTTGGAGGGGAAAGAGCGGGGAGAGGGAGGAAGGAGAAAAGAAAGAAAGAAAAACCAGGAGGCAAGGGAAGAAAGGTATGAGGAAAGGAAAGAAGGCAAGGAAAGGAAGGAAAAGAGGGAAGGGAAGAAAAGTATGAAAAGAAAAAAGAAAGGCATGAGGAAAGGAAAAGAAGGACAGGAAAGGAAGAAAAGAAGGGAGAGGAGAGGAAAGCAAAAGAAAAGAAGGAAAGGAAGGAAAAGAAGGAAAGGAAGAAAGGTATAAGGAAAGCAAAGGAAAAGAAAAGGAGGAAAGGAAAAAAGGGAAGGGAGAGGAAAGCG
>NW_027248505.1:0-25000 GCF_031021105.1 Erythrolamprus reginae
TGCCTGACCAATACATACTTCATCTATAACGAACAAAGATATAAACAGATAGAGGGAGCCCCCATGGGATCACCTCTCTCACCGGTCATCGCCAACCTCTATATGGAATATTTCGAAAATAATGCATTAGAGCAATCCAAATACAAACCTAAACTTTGGCTGAGATATGTTGATGATACCTTTGTAATTTGGCCACATGGTAAGGGAAAACTAGACAATTTCCTCACACATCTTAACAGCCTACACCCCAAAATACAGTTTACTATGGAAACAGAAATCAATGATCAACTTCCCTTTCTAGATGTACTGGTCTATAAAAAACCCAATGGCAGCCTAGGACACACTATCTACCAAAAGAAAACCCATACCAACCGTTATCTAAATGCACACTCACACCACCACCCCGCACAAATCACCTCAGTGGCCAAAACTCTCATCACCAGAACAAAACGCTTAGCTGACCAAGAGCACTTAAAAACTGAATTGAACAAACTCAAAGATGTATTAATTTCTAATGGATTCGAAGGGAAAACAATCACAAACCTAATCAAAAGAGAGACACCCCCCAAAAAACAAGATCAAGAACAGGACAATGGTACCACCATCCTCCCTTACATAAAGGGCACCACAGACAAAATTAGTAAAATTCTGCAAAAACATAACATCAAAACTTCATTTTGCACTAACCAAAAAATATCTAATATCCTAAGGAGCCCCAAAGATAAAATCCAATTGGAATACCAAGGAATCTATGAAATCCCCTGCAAAACATGTGCAGCCACACACATTGGACAAACCAATCGAAGAGTGAGCCAACGCATTGCAGAACATGTGAATGCAGTTAAAAAAGAAGAAAAAACTTCCTCCCTTGTCCAGCACATTAAAAAAACAGGGCACGAAATTGACTTTGAAAAAACTAAAATACTTCACAAAACAGAGAATTTATATAGAAGAATTGCTCTAGAAGCCATAGAAATTGAAAGGACCCCCTTTTGTATAAATAAAAGAGATGATACGTCCCGCCTACCAGAAATTTGGAAACCAGCCTTAAACAAAAAAAACACTTCAAAAAATCACCTTGTCAATCCTTCTAATAATTATGAATTTGGAATTTTGAAACTTGGAAACCAGCCTTAAACTAAAAACACTTCATAAATATCACCATGTCAATCCTTCTAATAATTATGATTAAACCAACCAATCAGATCACTAAAACATAATCACCCAATCTATTTGCTACATTCAAACCAAATCTCCACCCCCACACTATATACTAGGAAGAAATGACAGTTGCAAACATTCCATTTTACAACAGCACGAGGCTTGGAAACTTCAGCCTGATGATGGTGGATGTGATTTCACCGAAACGTCGCATAGACATGCAAAATATTACACAGGGCAAAACCCGAACTCAGAACAATCTACATACATATACCCGTGAAAATTTACGAAAACAAATATCTTACCTCTACGGGGAGGACACTTTCCTACTAACTAGAACCTATGAAAAACTTGAAGTCAAAAAAGCCTCCATCTTATGTGATCTCACATTCCTACGCAAATGCAGGGACAAAAGAATAATTCCCAAATACTTCCAACTAAAATTCCACCCAAAAACCCCAACCATTGAGAGGATCCTAAAAAGAACTGAATTAGCCCTAATCAGAAATGAACTCCACAAAAAAAGATTCATACTTGATAAAATCAACAAAAGTCTACTCTCTCTTCACCTTAAAATCAGCAACCAATTACACCCTATACTCTGGGATAAATTCAAACAAATATCAATCTGGAGAGCAGAAACAGAAACCCAATACAAGACAGACACACATAATAAAAAACTCCAAAAACTAGAAATACAGCAGAAACCCAGCCCTCCACAACAACTTATGACCAAAACAGTACATAACATATCAGACAGGACACTCACCACTACAGAAACCAATATTCTTTCAAAAGGATTCAATTTTGCAATCACCCCGAAACATATCCCAACCGAAAACATCATATGTAGAATTGAAACAACTCTAAATAAAATCAATAAAGATAAATTCAACCCAGATACAGCAAACAAAATCAGACTTAAAGTCACTAATATTCTCTGCTCTAGTAAACCTCCTAAAAGCAACATACAAAAGGAGGAAAGAGATGCACTTATCAATTTGAAGAAGGACAATAATATAATTATCCTCCCAGCCGACAAAGGAAACTCAACAGTAGTGATGAACACTTCAGAATACAAAGAAAAAATGACAACTCTACTACAAAACCCAGCCTACAAACTCCTAACCACAGATCCTACCACCTACCTAGAAAAAACCACGAAATCCAAAATCAAGGCCTCTCCCATCAGCGAAGAAATCCAGCAAAAAATCATCCCCAGAGAAAAATCCTCCATATGTCCAAAACTCTATGGCCTTCCAAAAATACACAAGGAAGGAATACCTCTCAGGCCAATAGTCAGTTCTATAGGCTCCCCTCTACAAAACCTTGCCAAATTTTTAGCCAAATACCTTCAACCATATACAGAAACTATTACCTCATATGTTCAAAATTCATTCCACTTTATACAAATAATTAAAAAACAAAACCTACAACCCGATGACCTACTTGTGAGTTTTGATGTCGTGTCCCTTTTCACACAAATACCTATTAAAGAAGCCTTGACAGCTATCCAGGACAAACACAAACCCCCCAAATATATCCTAGACCTTACCAACCACTGCCTGACCAATACATACTTCATCTATAACGAACAAAGATATAAACAGATAGAGGGAGCCCCCATGGGATCACCTCTCTCACCGGTCATCGCCAACCTCTATATGGAATATTTCGAAAATAATGCATTAGAGCAATCCAAATACAAACCTAAACTTTGGCTGAGATATGTTGATGATACCTTTGTAATTTGGCCACATGGTAAGGGAAAACTAGACAATTTCCTCACACATCTTAACAGCCTACACCCCAAAATACAGTTTACTATGGAAACAGAAATCAATGATCAACTTCCCTTTCTAGATGTACTGGTCTATAAAAACCCCAATGGCAGCCTAGGACACACTATCTACCAAAAGAAAACCCATACCAACCGTTATCTAAATGCACACTCACACCACCACCCCGCACAAATCACCTCAGTGGCCAAAACTCTCATCACCAGAACAAAACGCTTAGCTGACCAAGAGCACTTAAAAACTGAATTGAACAAACTCAAAGATGTATTAATTTCTAATGGATTCGAAGGGAAAACAATCACAAACCTAATCAAAAGAGAGACACCCCCCAAAAAACAAGATCAAGAACAGGACAATGGTACCACCATCCTCCCTTACATAAAGGGCACCACAGACAAAATTAGTAAAATTCTGCAAAAACATAACATCAAAACTTCATTTTGCACTAACCAAAAAATATCTAATATCCTAAGGAGCCCCAAAGATAAAATCCAATTGGAATACCAAGGAATCTATGAAATCCCCTGCAAAACATGTGCAGCCACATACATTGGACAAACCAATCGAAGAGTGAGCCAACGCATTGCAGAACATGTGAATGCAGTTAAAAAAGAAGAAAAAACTTCCTCCCTTGTCCAGCACATTAAAAAAACAGGGCACGAAATTGACTTTGAAAAAACTAAAATACTTCACAAAACAGAGAATTTATATAGAAGAATTGCTCTAGAAGCCATAGAAATTGAAAGGACCCCCTTTTGTATAAATAAAAGAGATGATACGTCCCGCCTACCAGAAATTTGGAAACCAGCCTTAAACAAAAAAAAACACTTCAAAAAATCACCTTGTCAATCCTTCTAATAATTATGAATTTGGAATTTTGAAACTTGGAAACCAGCCTTAAACTAAAAACACTTCATAAATATCACCATGTCAATCCTTCTAATAATTATGATTAAACCAACCAATCAGATCACTAAAACATAATCACCCAATCTATTTGCTACATTCAAACCAAATCTCCACCCCCACACTATATACTAGGAAGAAATGACAGTTGCAAACATTCCATTTTACAACAGCACGAGGCTTGGAAACTTCAGCCTGATGATGGTGGATGTGATTTCACCGAAACGTCGCATAGACATGCAAAATATTACACAGGGCAAAACCCGAACTCAGAACAATCTACATACATATACCCGTGAAAATTTACGAAAACAAATATCTTACCTCTACGGGGAGGACACTTTCCTACTAACTAGAACCTATGAAAAACTTGAAGTCAAAAAAGCCTCCATCTTATGTGATCTCACATTCCTACGCAAATGCAGGGACAAAAGAATAATTCCCAAATACTTCCAACTAAAATTCCACCCAAAAACCCCAACCATTGAGAGGATCCTAAAAAGAACTGAATTAGCCCTAATCAGAAATGAACTCCACAAAAAAAGATTCATACTTGATAAAATCAACAAAAGTCTACTCTCTCTTCACCTTAAAATCAGCAACCAATTACACCCTATACTCTGGGATAAATTCAAACAAATATCAATCTGGAGAGCAGAAACAGAAACCCAATACAAGACAGACACACATAATAAAAAACTCCAAAAACTAGAAATACAGCAGAAACCCAGCCCTCCACAACAACTTATGACCAAAACAGTACATAACATATCAGACAGGACACTCACCACTACAGAAACCAATATTCTTTCAAAAGGATTCAATTTTGCAATCACCCCGAAACATATCCCAACCGAAAACATCATATGTAGAATTGAAACAACTCTAAATAAAATCAATAAAGATAAATTCAACCCAGATACAGCAAACAAAATCAGACTTAAAGTCACTAATATTCTCTGCTCTAGTAAACCTCCTAAAAGCAACATACAAAAGGAGGAAAGAGATGCACTTATCAATTTGAAGAAGGACAATAATATAATTATCCTCCCAGCCGACAAAGGAAACTCAACAGTAGTGATGAACACTTCAGAATACAAAGAAAAAATGACAACTCTACTACAAAACCCAGCCTACAAACTCCTAACCACAGATCCTACCACCTACCTAGAAAAAACCACGAAATCCAAAATCAAGGCCTCTCCCATCAGCGAAGAAATCCAGCAAAAAATCATCCCCAGAGAAAAATCCTCCATATGTCCAAAACTCTATGGCCTTCCAAAAATACACAAGGAAGGAATACCTCTCAGGCCAATAGTCAGTTCTATAGGCTCCCCTCTACAAAACCTTGCCAAATTTTTAGCCAAATACCTTCAACCATATACAGAAACTATTACCTCATATGTTCAAAATTCATTCCACTTTATACAAATAATTAAAAAACAAAACCTACAACCCGATGACCTACTTGTGAGTTTTGATGTCGTGTCCCTTTTCACACAAATACCTATTAAAGAAGCCTTGACAGCTATCCAGGACAAACACAAACCCCCCAAATATATCCTAGACCTTACCAACCACTGCCTGACCAATACATACTTCATCTATAACGAACAAAGATATAAACAGATAGAGGGAGCCCCCATGGGATCACCTCTCTCACCGGTCATCGCCAACCTCTATATGGAATATTTCGAAAATAATGCATTAGAGCAATCCAAATACAAACCTAAACTTTGGCTGAGATATGTTGATGATACCTTTGTAATTTGGCCACATGGTAAGGGAAAACTAGACAATTTCCTCACACATCTTAACAGCCTACACCCCAAAATACAGTTTACTATGGAAACAGAAATCAATGATCAACTTCCCTTTCTAGATGTACTGGTCTATAAAAAACCCAATGGCAGCCTAGGACACACTATCTACCAAAAGAAAACCCATACCAACCGTTATCTAAATGCACACTCACACCACCACCCCGCACAAATCACCTCAGTGGCCAAAACTCTCATCACCAGAACAAAACGCTTAGCTGACCAAGAGCACTTAAAAACTGAATTGAACAAACTCAAAGATGTATTAATTTCTAATGGATTCGAAGGGAAAACAATCACAAACCTAATCAAAAGAGAGACACCCCCCAAAAAACAAGATCAAGAACAGGACAATGGTACCACCATCCTCCCTTACATAAAGGGCACCACAGACAAAATTAGTAAAATTCTGCAAAAACATAACATCAAAACTTCATTTTGCACTAACCAAAAAATATCTAATATCCTAAGGAGCCCCAAAGATAAAATCCAATTGGAATACCAAGGAATCTATGAAATCCCCTGCAAAACATGTGCAGCCACATACATTGGACAAACCAATCGAAGAGTGAGCCAACGCATTGCAGAACATGTGAATGCAGTTAAAAAAGAAGAAAAAACTTCCTCCCTTGTCCAGCACATTAAAAAAACAGGGCACGAAATTGACTTTGAAAAAACTAAAATACTTCACAAAACAGAGAATTTATATAGAAGAATTGCTCTAGAAGCCATAGAAATTGAAAGGACCCCCTTTTGTATAAATAAAAGAGATGATACGTCCCGCCTACCAGAAATTTGGAAACCAGCCTTAAACAAAAAAAAACACTTCAAAAAATCACCTTGTCAATCCTTCTAATAATTATGATTACACCAACCAATCAGATCACTAAAACCTAATCACCCAATCTATTTGCTACTTTCAAACCAAATCTCCACCCCCACACTATATACTAGGAAGAAATGACAGTTGCAAACATTCCATTTTACAACAGCACGAGGCTTGGAAACTTCAGCCTGATGATGGTGGATGTGATTTCACCGAAACGTCGCATAGACATGCAAAATATTACACAGGGCAAAACCCGAACTCAGAACAATCTACATATATATATATATATATATATATATATATATATATATATATACACACACACACACACACACACACACACACACACACACACACACACTAAAACCCTCATTGTGTATTGGACAAAATAAATAAATAAAATATATAAAGAACAGAACAAAATTCTTTATTGGCCAAATGTTATTGGACATACAAAGAATTTATCTTCGGTGCATAAGCTCTCAATGTGCACACATCAAACAGCAAAGTCATAGTTACATATCACTATACATAAATCATAGTTACAATCACTAATCATAAGATACAACTAAAGAGCATTTCACTGAGGCTGCCATTGGTGGTGCCATCTTTAATAGAAGCTCAAAATAATAATAAATGATCGGCTCTATCAAAGAGGATCCTTTGGAGAAACCCATGCATCTCCAAAGGATCTTCTTTGATCAAATTTGGTGGTGGTGGTGGGCTTGCTTTGCTTGTTCTGCTCCGAGATGGCAGGTTTTTCCGTTAGATTCTGGTGAATATTCATTTTGCATTTCTGATTTGGACTGGGAAGTTAGTGCCTCAATGTACAGTTTGACCAGCTGTGTTAGAAAATCCCAACAATATAATCCAATAGGCATCCAAAAGAACAATAAAAGAGAAGTTTATTTCTTTATCATTCTTGCAAAATATGGTCCCCATATGATCAGATATAAATTATCCATATTACAAGAGGCAAAATCACAATATGAATGCCACATATAAATATACAGTAAGTCACTTCTTCAACCTCACTCCTCCTCTCCCTTGACCATTCCCCTTTTATATAATACTTTTATGTAATACTTTTGGCACGCTTTCAGTGCTTTTGACACCCCTTCATGGTGCTTTTCAACTTGGACAAACCCTAAAACATCCATCACCCTAATAACAGCTCATTTCCTCAATTCCATATCTTTAACATCAAAATGACCCTTCCCCACATTCTTGGTTGCTTAAACACCTCCCCTCTAAGGAGTTTCTAAGGACACACATATGATGTTTATAAGAACAAACTGAAAATGATGAAACACAAATATATTTTTGATTATACGGTTATAAAATACTGTAGCTGTGCAATAGTTCTTCTTTATGTCTTATTTCTTACAAGAATAATATTCCATTTCTCCCAACGTGACACAAATAGTTCTATCACAATGGAAAGAAAAGAGAAAGAAGTCCAAAGAGATCATACTCCCCCAAAAGTCCTACCTGTGGGATTTTGTAGGTGCCCAGCATGGTTGAAATCTGGATGGAGATGTCCGAATTGGCCCCTTCAAGAAGACCCAGGAGGTTTCTTGGTTTTCCACATCTATAATTTGGAACATTTGTCTGTCCGGTTGAAAGTTGGTCCAATAAAGCATCGGATGTTATGATCTTGTTGAAATAGTTGTCATGGATGTTGTAGCCTAGGGTGATATTAGGTAAAACCTTGGGATCCCGGTTAATTTCCCGAACGGCAAAATAGAAGGAGAGGATGTTCCAATGTTCTGTAGGTCCTTTCCTGAATATTGGATGTGAAACACATGACTTCAGTAATGAACGTAATTCCCCAAAGACCCCTGCCTATTCTGCCAATGGATCAGAACCTTTTGTGCCTAGTACTTTTATTCATTAAAATCTTAAGAATGTTAGATATCAATTTCACACTGTACATGGTGCAAATTCATGTATCCTATCATAGAATTCTTACTCTGATAGAATTCTGGAGTTCAAAAGTATTGTATTTTTCAGAATGTTTCATTGCTAATCATTCCAAATCATGGTTTTTCCAGCCCTAACAAGGTACTAATGATCTTCTTGACTCTTATCAGCTTGTAGACTTTTTCATTGCTACTCTCCTCGAATAAAGCTTTTTCCAGCCCTAATTCTTTGCCGACTTTTTTCATTTGTTTTGGTTTATGTATTTTCTGTATCTTTTGTATTTTTGTTTGTTTTTTTTAATGAAAAAACCTAATAAAGATTTTTTTTTTTTAGAAAAAGGACAATGAAAGATGTGTTTTTTCACAGAGAAGTAAATGCGATTTATGTTTTCAGATCTGCTGGAAGGTCTTTTACAAAAAATGAGCAGACTTTTTTTGCAGTAACAACAACAACAAAACAACAACAGAATTGGAACTTGGAGATTTTCTAATCCAACCCCCTGCTTAGGCAGGAAACCCTATACTACTTCAGGCAAATGGTTATCCAACATCTTCTTAAAAACTTCCAGTGTTGGAGCATTCACAACTTCTGGAAGCAAGCTGTTCCACTGATTAATTGTTTTAATTGTCAGAAAATTTCTCCTTAGTTCTAAGTTGCTTCTCTCCTTGATTAGTTTTCACCCATTGCTTCTTGTTCTCCCCTCAGAATAGTTTGACTTCCTCTACTTTGTGGCAACCCCTGAGATATCAGAACACTGCTATCAGTAACGCTAGAGAAATTGAGACCAAAACCAAGGAACTGATATTTCAAGGAACCAGACAGGTACATTAGATAAAACAAATGTTTAAATGCAGGAGAGATTCCAGCACACAACAGATTTAAACTTAATATTAACCACTCGAAACTTGACTGTAAAAAATATGACTTCAGTAACCGAGTTGTCGAAGCGTGGAACTCATTACCGGACTCCATAGTGTCACCCCCAAACCCCCAACACTACCCTTAGATTATCTATGGTTGACCTATCCAGATTCCTAAGAGGTCAGTAAGGGGCGAGTACAAGTGCACTAGAGTGCCTTCCCTCCCATGTCCTATTGCTCTCCTATATCTCCTATACCTTTCTTCTATCCCTATATCTCTTCTTCTACTCTTTCATTGATATGTTCTATTACTATATCTTCTTTTCTATTCTTTCTTAGATATATTTTACTATGAGTATCTCCTCTATAACCTTCATCATGTATTTTACTATGTATGTATAGATATATACCCACTAAAACCCTCATTGTGTATTGGACAAAATAAATAAATAAATAAATGTTGGCACTTCACTTTAAAAATTCAAAAGCAGTTTGAGAGCCAAGTGGAATTGGCCACAGGGTGACTTACAAGAAAGATTTAACCAAGGGAGTTGCACGGAAAATGTGCTGTAGAAACCAAGCTTTGGTTGCGGAGATCAGCCCACCAATTAGATAGTCTCCTGGCCTGTAGTAATTCAATATCTCCACTTCATCTCTCCCCAGAGTTAAGGGACATTTGGCTGGAGGTATCCCAGAGATTTTGCTGGGCAACAGCAGCAGCAGTAGAAGCAAGAAGAGTGTCATTTTTGGTCTGTCTGGTTTGGTTTTCTGCATTTTGAAAGCTTTAATTTGATCACTAGAAGAAGAGTGAGAATGAGAAGGAGACATATGCTGTTTTGCAAGACATAAACAATCTCTCATTGCTAACCCACATTCTGTAAAAGACCTTGGAATACTAATATCGAATGACCTAAGTGCTAAAGCCCACTGCAACAATATCACCAAAAAAGCCTCTAGAGATGTTAACCTGATCCTACGCAGCTTCTGCTCAGGCAATCTCACACTACTCACAAGAGCCTACAAAACTTTTGCCAGACCCATCCTAGACTACTGCTCATCTGTCTGGAACCCATACCACAACTCAGACATCAACACCCTTGAAAATGTCCAAAGATATTTCACCAGAAGAGCCCTTCACTCCTCCACTCGAAACAGAATATCCTACGAAAATAGACTAACAATCCTGGGCCTAGAAAGCCTAGAACTACGGTGCCTAAAACACGATTTGAGTATTGCCCACAAGATCATATGCCGCAATGTCCTACCGGTCAATGACTACTTCAGCTTCAACCGCAATAACACAAGAGCACGCAACAGATTCAAACTTAATACGAACCGCGCCAAACTTGACTGTAAAAATATGATTTCAACAATCGAGTTATCGAAGCGTGGAACTCATTACCAGACTCAATTGTGTCAACCCCTAACCCCCAACACTTCTCCCTTAGACTCTCCATGATTGACCTCTCCAGGTTCCTAAGAGGCCAGTAAGGGCGTACATAAGTGAACTGGTGTGCCTTTCGTCCCCTGTCCAATTGTCTTTCCTCTCTTTCACCTATCTTATATATTCTCTTCCTTTCATATATCCTCTCCTCTAAGTTCACTTTCACCCTCTTTTATATTACCACATGTCTATTTTTCTTCCTATGTATTTGTGTATTGGACAAATGAATAAATAAAAAATAAAATAAAAACATTCAACCTTCAATGTTGTGGAAAGCCAGCAAACCCACCCCCAGAAGGATGAAATTTTTGGCGAATATTAAAAGAGACAAAATGTTATATTTCCCCAAAGGAAAGAAATTGAGAAAACATGCTTTTAAAGACAAAAAGCAGACTCAGGTCTTTCTTAATAGACCCAAGCAGAAACTGAGGAGGAGGCCGTCTTTTAGAAGATTTGATAATCCCTTCAAGACAGGATATTTTGAAACTCCCTGTAGAAAAGTTTGAACAAAGGCAGAACGATAAGATTAGAAAATTCAGACATGGATGGAAGAAACATTGGATTATAAACTTGAGATGAAACCAGAAATGTATTTATTAGGAATAATTAGAGGCAAACATAGTAAAGAAAATTATTATTTAATAAACCACATACTCACAGCTGCAAGATTAGCATTTGCACAAGTATGGAAACAAGAAAAGACTCCAAACGAAGAAATGGTGATTAGAAAAAATGTTAGACTGCGCCAAATTTAGTAAACTAACATATGAGATACAAAATCAACAAAATAAGGACTATTATAGAGTGTGGGGAAAACTGTACAATTGGGTGGAAATTAAAAAAGATACATAGTAAATAGAATTGTAAAAGATTAACTTTTTATGTTAAATAATAATAATAATAATAATAATAATAATAATAATAATAATAATAATAATAATAATAGAAAATAGACCTTCACTTAGGATTCAACACAGGACGAAAGCAGTTAACCACAGTAGGAATTGCATCACCCCCCAAAACAGTTCCAACTTGAAAGTCACAGAAACCTACAAAGATCCATCCACTCATTCAACCATTTTGTCAACTGTCCCAGAACCATAAAACCTGGTGGGTTCTGCTTACTATTAAACCTTCTTTTCAGTCTTTTCAGCCTCTATTTCTTTCCAGCATCTTGCTCCTGGCTTGGAAATGAATCAGATGGATTTCCCCCCCCCCCCCCCCAACAATGCTTTTCCAAATCCAGACAGAGCCAAAATTGAATCTAAAAGGGATGAGAATGCATTGGCCAGCATAGTCCCTGGCCTCTCGTTAGCCCTATCCCAAGTCCATTGTTGGGTTGGGGACATTTATTACCCAGCATTTCTGATGCAAAATAGTACTAGCGTTGCTCCTATATTTGATGTTTATGTCAATGGCAATCTTTGGAATCTCTGGAGAATGAGCGAGGAAAATAACAGGCAAATGACCCTGGTGTTGATAATAATAGGGAGAAGTATTTCCTTTGTGATCTCCTGAACTTTTGCTATTGTGTAGGAAGTTAGCACTCACCCTTCTCCTAGAAAAATGATATATTCTAGGAAAAGGCAAAATATTGCTTGTTTGTTATATAGAAACATAGAAACATAGAAGACTGATGGCAGAAAAACACCTTATGGTCCATCTAGTCTGCCCTTATACTATTTCCTGTATTTTATCTTACAATGGATATATGTTTATCCCAGGCATGTTTAAATTCAATTACTGTGGATTTACCAACCACGTCTGCTGGAAGTTTGTTCCAAGGATCTATTATTTCAGTGAAATAATATTTTCTCACGTTGCTTTTGATCTTTCCCCCAACTAACTTCAGATTGTGTCCCCTTGTTCTTGTGTTCACTTTCCTATTAAAAACACTTCTCTCCTGAACCTTATTTAACCCTTTAACATATTTAAATGTTTCAATCATGTCCCCCCCTTTTCCTTCTGTTCTCCAGACTATGTTTGTTTGTTTGTTTGTTTGTTTGTTTGTTAGTTAGTTAGTTAGTTAATTAATTAATTAATTATTATTAGAGTTGAAAGGGACCTTACAGGTCATCAAGTTCAACCCCCTGTCTGAGCAGGAAATCCTACAGCACCCCAGCCAAATGGCAGTCCAATCTCCTCTTGAAAATGTTCAAAGTTGGGGAGTCCACAACCTCCACTGGCAGGCCGTTCCACTGGTTGATCGCTCTCACTGTCAGGAAATTCTTTCTTATCTCCAGGTTGAATCTTTCCTTGGTCAGTTTCCAACCGTTGTTCCTCGTCCGGCCCTCTGGTGCCCTGGAAAACAGTGTGTCCCCCTCCTCTCCGTGGCAACCCCTTAAGTACCTGTATACAGCTATCATGTCCCCCCTAGCCCTTCTTTTTACTAGACTATCCATGCCCAGTTCCAGCAACCTTTCCTCGTATGACCTGGTCTCTAGTCCCCTTATCATTTTAGTAGCTCTTTTCTGCACCCTCTCTAGAGTCTCAATATCTTTTTTGAAGTGTGGTGACCAGAACTGGATGCAATACTCCAGGTGCGGTCTGACCAGGGCCTTATAGAGTGGTCTTATTAGGCCCTGGTCAGACCGCACCTGGGGTATTGCATCCAGTTCTGGTCACCACACTTCAAAAAAGATATAGAGACTCTAGAGAGGGTGCAGAAAAGAGCAACTGATTGATTGATTGATTGATTGATTGATTGATTGATTGATTTATAAGACGCTCAACTCCTTTCGAACTCTGGGTGGCATAAAACAATTAAAAGAATATAAAACACAATTAAAACCCCTAAAAATAAAATCACTCATATGTTCTTGGCTGGAGCTAGATAGTGTTGCTCAATGGCCCCAGGCCTGCTGGCAAAGCCAAGTTTTCATGGCCTTCTGGAAGGCCAGGAGGGTAGGGGCAATGTGGCTCTCCAGAGGCAGTTGGTTCCAGAGAGCCGGAGCTGCCACAGAGAAGGCCCTCCCCCATAGTCCCGCCAATTGACACTGTCTAGCCAATGGGAACTACATTGATATTAAAACATCCAGTACAATATAGGTTAAGGTTTTTGTCCATGCTGCCAATTTTCCTGGGCTAATTGCCTCAGATAAAGAGCAAGGAGAGGGGCGGCATACAAATCCAATAAATAGATAGATAGATAGATAGATAGATAGATAGATAAATAAATAAATAAATGCCCGGTCCGGAAGAAAAGTCCCAATAAAGAATTCCTTTGAACTGTTTTCTGGCAATTCAACTACTTATTCTGCACTATGGGCAGTGATGGGCTACCAAAAATTTTACTACCACACTGTGGGTGTGGCGTTTCAACATCTTTTAGTGCAAATTGGGTGCTCTGGGGTGGAGCTCCAAATTTTACTACTGGAACTGCGTTCCTGACCATTCCCATAGGAGCCCATCACTGACTATGGGGCAATCCAGGACATACCCTCTTTCTTTCTTCTGTAGGTAGTCTCATCAAATACTTCAACAGGGATATCATATCCTTTTTGGTTGCCTTTTTTAAAAAAAACAAGGCTAAACATGTTTCCATGACACTTAACTTGAACTTAATTTAATTTATTTAATGCCACTGACAATACTTCTACCCTTCAAAAGGACCTTGACCATGTAGCTGAATGGTCTAACAACTGGCAACTTCAAATCTCTACCAACAAATGCTCCATCCTACACATTGGTAAAAAGAATCCGAATACTAAATACATACTTGGTAAAACTGAACTAACAGCGGACCCTCACTCAGTCAAAGACCTTGGAGTATTCATTTCCAATGACCTAGGTGCTAGAGCCCACTGTAACAGCATTGCCAAAAAAGCATTAAGAATTATAAACCTAATCTTATGTAGCTTCTTCTCTAGAAACACTGATTTATTAACCAGAGCATACAAAACATTAATCAGATCTATTCTAGAATATAGTTCACCTGTATGGAATCTACACTGCATATCAGATATTAATACAATCGAAGGAGTCCAGAAATACTTCACAAGAAGAGTCCTTCACTCCTCCTCACGTAACAAATTTCCCTACTCCTCCAGACGTCAAATACTAAATCTAGAAAATTTACAACTACGTCTTCTCCGAACTGATTTAACTGTTGTTCATAAAATCATACATCATAATGTACTCCCTGTCAGTGACTACTTCACCTTTAACAACAACAACACAAGAGCACGTAATAGATACAAACTGAATGTAAATCGCTCCAAACTTGACTGCAGAAAATACAATTTCATCAATAGAGTGGTCAACGCCTGGAATTCACTGCCAGACTATGTTATTTCTTCCCCAACCCCAAAATCTTCAACCTTACATTATCTACAATTGACCTCTCCCCTTTTCTAAGAGGTCTGTAAGGGGCGTGCATAAGTGCACCATTGTGCCTAACGTCATTCCTACTGTCTTATTATCCTTTCTATTACTACATTCTATTTATGTTATATTATGTTAATATGTACTATAATACTATACTTGTTTGACAAATAAAATAAATAAAAAACTCTCTGATGAGCCCAACTGGGCTACAATGTGTTCTGTCTGGGTTTTCCCAGACCTCCACACCCACTGAAAAAACAGCCAGACACTCTGGTAAAATCCAAAAGTATTTTATAGCAGGAAAAAATAAGCACAAAGGAAAACCTGTCTTCACAGCAGACAGGTTACAATACGTTACAACAGGGTCCTGATGTCCAGTCAATTCCACAAGCTTCTTGCTGGCACACCCCCCCAAGGTTTCAATAGTCCAAAGCACAAACCAGGATTGTAGCCACCAAAGTTCACAGACAGGTCTCACGAATCTCCAAGATAAAACTCCACAAGCCAGGAAGGGTGGGGCCGCCTTTTATCCTTTCCCAAGAGCACCACACCCAAACCCAGCTGTGACCTCTAATGCTGGAAATACCTAGCCAATTGAGTTCGTCTCTGATTAGCTCTCCTTTGTCGCATATCTATGATGTCGTGAGCATCTTCCCCCAGGGAATCCAGGCTGCTTGCTGGGGAGAGCTCCCCCTGGTGGAACTCTGGCTGTCCTTCTTCTTCAGCCTGGGATTCCTCTTCCTCGTCAGTCTGCACCTCCTGGTCCTCAGCCTCTCCCTCTGAGCTGGAAGCCGACAGCAAGTCAGCCATTCCCGGAGGGGTCCCAGGCTGAACCACAACACAATGTACCGGTAATTCCAGTCTGAATCTCTTAAATGGTGTGTGTGTGTGTGTGTTTGTTATTTGATGTTGGCTCAGGGGGTTGGATTGCATGATCTCTAAGGCCCCTTCCAACTGTTATTCTGCCTTGTAACCCCCCACCGGATCCGTTCCCTTGAGGCGGGAGGCTAAGTCTGGGACCCCCCAGGGATTTTATTTTATCAGCAATATCCGAGATCAGGAAACGGGCTACGTGGGGAGCAGGAAATTCAGAGGGGCAGCTAGCAAGGGTTAGGATCGTGGAAGGCGCTGAATCTCGTCCGGGGATCTGCGGGGGGGGGGGCATCCCCCAGGCGATCCTTACCCCCTTTTCCACGCACTCCATTCCTATATTCTGCTGCAAAGCAGAAGGGATCCTTTCCCCCAAACTATTCCTCAAGCTCCTTTTCCAGTTTTCCAAGAAAGGCGCTTTAATGCTTTTCACGATGCTTTTTTCACGCGCGAAAGGAGTGGCTGCAACTCACACTCACACGTCTCCGATCCTGCGAGAAACTCCCACGCCCCCTCCATCCACTCCAAGAAGCTCAGAAGAACGAGCCCTCCTTCCTAGAGGCGAGGCGCTGTAGGCGATTTTTAAAAATCCTCTCTTCCTCTTACCTAAAAGATTCCAGGTTGCAATAAAGGGGCAGAGTTCTGCTCATTTTTATTTATTTATTTATTTATTTATTTATTTATTTATTTATTTAGTTAGTTAGTTAGTTAGTTAGTTAGTTAGTTAGTTAGTTAGTTTGTCCAATACACAATACATATTGAAGAGGATAGACATGAGGTATTATATATAAAGAAAGGATATAAAAGTAAAGGAAAAGATATATGAAAGGAAGAAAAGATATATGATATATGAGATAAGGAGAGACAATTGGACAGGGGACGGAAGGCACTTTAGTGCACTTATGTACGCCCCTTACTGACCTCTTAGGAACCTGGAGAGGTCAATCGTGGATAGTCTTAAGGGAGAAATGTTGGGGGTTAGGGGTTGACACTACTGAGTCCAGTAATGAGTTCCACGCTTCGACAACTTGATTGTTAAAGTCATATTTTTTAAAGTCAAGCTTGGAGCGATTAATATTAAGTTTGAATTTGTTGCGTGCTCTTGTGTTGTTGCGGTTGAAGCTGAAGTAATCATTGACAGGCAGGACGTTGCAGCATATGATTTTGTGGCCAATACTTAGATCGTGTTTTAGGCGTCGTAGTTCTAAGATTTCAGAAGCTTGAGGCTGCCAGGACCAAACAGGGCTGGGTCGCCTATGTTAGGGGTGTCTTGTAGTCTTTTTTTTTTTTTTTAAACAAACTGCTGTTTGAAGCCAGGGATACAAAGAGTTGTGGTTTCCCTTTACAGTTCTCATCGTTGTTTGCATCTTTTTCCTTTACTGCAGTGGTTCTCAACCTTTCTAATGCCGATCATATGCTGCAACGTTCTACCTGTCAATGACTACTTCAGCTTCAATCGCAACAACACAAGAGTACGAAACAGATTTCAAACTTAATATTAACCGCTCCAAACTTGACTGTAAATATATGACTTCAGCAACCGAGTTGTCGAAGCGTGGAACTCATTACCTGACTCAGTAGTGTCAAGCCCTAACCCCCAACATTTTTCCCTTAGACTATCCACGATTGACCTCTCCAGGTTCCTTAGAGTTTAAGTTTAAGTTTAATCAGATTTGTATGCCGCCCCTCTCCGCAGACTCGGGGCGGCTCACAGTAATAACAATACAATGTAAAACAAATCTAATATTTAAGTTAATTTAAAAAACACTACAAATTAAAACCAATCATACACACAAGCGTACCATGCATACATTTTATAAGCCTAGGGGGAGGGCACATGTCAATTCCCCCATGCCTGACGACAGAGGTGGGTTTTAAGGAGCTTACAAAAGGCTAGGAGAGTGGGGGCAACTCTGATATCTGGGGGGAGTTGGTTCCAAAGGGTCGGGGCCGCCACAGAGAAGACTCTTCCCCTGGGTCCCGCCAAACGACATTGTTTAGTTGACGGGACCCGGAGAAGGCCAACTCTGTGGGACCTAACTGGTCGCTGGGATTCGTGCGGCAGAAGGCGGTCCCTGAGATAATCTGGTCCGGTGCCATGAAGGGCTTTATAGGTCATAACCAACACTTTGAATTGTGACCGGAAACTGATCGGCAACCAATGCAGACTGCGGAGTGTTGGTGTGACATGGGCACATTTAGGAAAGCCCATGATAGCTCTCGCAGCTGCATTCTGCATGATCTGAAGTTTCCGAACACTATTCAAAGGTAGCCCCATGTAGAGAGCATTACAGTAGTCGAGCCTCGAGGTGATGAGGGCATGAGTGACTGTGAGCAGTGACTCCCGGTCCAAATAGGGCCGCAACTGGTGCATCAGGCGAACCTGGGCAAACGCCCCCCTCGCCACAGCTGAAAGATGTTTCTCTAATGTGAGCTGTGGATCGAGGAGGACGCCCAAGTTGCAAACCCTCTCTGAGGGGGTTAGTGACTCCCCCCCCAGGGTGATGGACGGACAGATGGAATTGTCCTTGAGAGGCAAAACCCACAGCCACTCCATCTTATCCGGGTTGAGCTTGAGTCTGTTGACACCCATCCAGACCCCAACAGCCTCCAGGCCCCGGCACATCACTTCCACCGCTTCGCTGACTGGACATGGGGTGGAGATGTAAAGCTGGGTATCATCTGCATACTGATGATACCTCACCCCATGCCCTTGGATGATCTCACCCAGCGGTTTCATGTAGATATTAAATAGTAGGGGGGAGAGGACCGACCCCTGAGGCACCCCACAAGGGAGTAGCCTAGATGTCGACCTCTGACCCCCCACTAACACCAACTGCGACCGACCAGAGAGGTAGGAAGAGAACCACTGAAGGAAAGTGCCTCCCACTCCCAACCCCTCCAGCCGGCGCAGAAGGATACCATGGTCGATGGTATCGAAAGCCGCTGAGAGGTCAAGAAGCTCCAGGACAGAGGATAAACCCCTGTCCCAGGCCCGCCAGAGATCATCCATCAGCGCGACCAAAGCAGTTTCCGTGCTGTAGCCGGGCCTGAATCCTGACTGCTGAGGACCTAGATAATCGGCTTCTTCCAAGGACCGCTGGAGCTGGAGCGTCACCACCTTCTCAACAACCTTCCCCATAAAGGGAAGGTTGGAGACTGGTCGATAGTTATTGAGAATGGCTGGGTCCAGGGAAGGCTTCTTGAGGAGGTCAGTAAGGGGCGTGCATAAGTGCACCAGTGTGCCTTCCGTCCCCTGTCCAATTGTCTCTCCTTATCTCATTTAACTTTTCTTCCTTTCAAATATGTTCACCTATACTTTTATATCTTTTCTTCTATTCTTTTCTTTATTTATATTATTACGTATCTATTCTCTTCAATGTGTATTATGTATTGGACTAACTAACTAACTAAGTAACTAAATAAATAAATAAATAAATAAAATAAAATAAAATAAAATAAAATTTAAAAAAACAAACCTGCTATCAGGCTGAAGCCATAGTTCCATTTGGAGACTTCGGCCTGCCACATATTAGAATGTATTAGTGCTGTGGGAATTTGGGAGGGGCTGTTGTATGAGGGTTGTAGAGTTGTAGCCATAACAAATTCCTTTTAGATTCCCAAGGTCATCTTTTGTTCAGCACCCGCCCACCAGTTGATGGGAGGACCGGACACGTTGGCAGAACCAGACTGAGACATATGATGAAATTGTGGGTATGGGAACAAGGGAATGAACTTTAAACTGGGTGGAGAAAGCCACAGGAATTCAGATTTGGTTTCTCACAGATGTGCCAACATGTCTCTGTTAATAAATAGGATACCTTTGATGAATGCCATGCCTCTGATTTAGTTTCGGATACTATTTGGAACCCTGACACCTGGGAGCTCAGACATCCTACAGAGCCAGCTATGATCCCTACACTGACCAATAGAATACAAGTTCTTGCGCAGGAACAGAAAGCTCAAGTCTAAATCCCAGACAAGGTATAAATAGCCCTCACTCTCAACTTATATGAGCCGGGGTGGCGCAGCAGGTAGAGTGCTGTACTGCAGGCCACTGAAGCTGACTTGTAGATCTGAAGGTTAGAGGTTCAAATCTCATCACCGGCTCAAGGTTGACTCAGCCTTCCATCCTTCCAAGGTGGGTAAAATGAGGACCTGGATTGTCACGCTGAAAAATTGCCAGCCCAAGAGACATTTAGTAATTAAAGAGTTAACTGTTTGTGCCTTACTAAGATCCACCTATTATGATGTAATATCCTGCCAAATCTAACATCACTTCCTTCTTCTTCATTCTAAAACTCCATTCTCTTTTCTACCTCTATCATGTGAAGACATATTTGTTGTGTTGTCCCTCGAGACATGTTTTATTTTCTGTTTTATAATAAAGAAATCTTGTTTTGAACAAATGACTAAAGGCTTCTATCTATCGCCTCCGTGGGATTAAGGTTCAAAAGGACTTTAATTACTTAGAAACATAGAAGACTGACGGCAGAAAAAGACCTCATGGTCCATCTAGTCTGCCCTTATACTATTTCCTGTATTTCATCTTACAATGGATATATGTTTATCCCAGGCATGTTTAAATTCAGTTACTGTGGATTTACCAACCACGTCTGCTGGAAGTTTGTTCCAAGCACCTACTACTCTTTCAGTGAAATAATATTTTCTCACGTTGCTTTTGATCTTTCCCGCAACTAACTTCAGATTGTGTCCCCTTGTTCTTGTGTTCACTTTCCTATTAAAAACACTTCCCTCCTGAACCTTATTTAACCCTTTAACATATTTTAATGTTTCGATCATGTCCCCCCTTTTCCTTCTGTCCTCCAGACTATACAGATTGAGTTCATTAAGTCTTTCCTGATACGTTTTATGCTTAAGACCTTCCACCATTCTTGTAGCCCGTCTTTGGACCCGTTCAATTTTGTCAATATCTTTTTGTAGGTGAGGTCTCCAGAACTGAACACAGTATTCCAAATGTGGTCTCACCAGCGCTCTATATAAGGGATCACAATCACCCTCTTCCTGCTTGTTATACCTCTAGCTATGCCGCCTAGTATCCTACTTGCTTTTCCTACTCCCCGACCACACTGCTCACCCATTTTGAGACTGTCAGAAATCACTACCCCTAAATCCTTCTCCTCTGAAGTTTTTGCTAACACAGAACTGCCAATACAATACTCAGATTGAGGATTCTTTTTCCCCAAGTGCATTATTTTACATTTGGAAACATTAAACTGCAGTTTCCGTTGCTTTGACCATTTATCTAGTAAAGCTAAATCATTTACCATATTACAGACCCCTCCAGGAATATCAACCCTATTGCACACTTTAGAGTCATCGGCAAATAGGGAAACCTTCCCTACCAAACCTTCCCCTATGTCACTTACAAACCGCGACACAGATTGTGGGGACAATAGCCTAGCTCTGTTTAAAAAGTGCTATTGCTAACATGTTGTAAGCCGCCCTGAGTCTAAGGAGAAGGGCGGCATACAAATTGAATAAATAAATAAATAAATAACTCCATGTGGTCAGCTGCCCAGGACCATCCACATGGTTCTGCTTCACCATTAAACCACCTTTCCAATCAGCCTCCCAGCCTCCAATTTGATTCCTCTGCTTTTCTCCTGGGTTGGACCTGGATATTTCTTCCAATGCCGCTTCCCACAGTAGCAAGGTGGGTGATTTCACTACTGCCCCTTTTAAAAAATAAACACAAACACACACCCTGCTACCTCTCAGAGGCCAAGATGGCGGTTCATTATAGCAGTGTTTCCCAACCTTGGCAACTTGAAGATATTTGGACTTCAACTCCCAGAATTCGGTGGCTGGGGAATTCTGGGAGTTGAAGTCCGAATATCTTCAAGTTGCCAAGGTTGGGAAACACTGCATTATAGGCATTCCTCAACTTACAACTGCAATTGAGCTCAAAATTTCTAATGCTAATCAAGGCAGTTGATGAACTTGTTTGCCAGTTAAATGTTTGGCTGCAGTTATTAAGTGAATCTTGAGGTTTGTTTATTTCTTACTTACTTGAGTTGAAAGGGACCTTGCAGGTCATCAAGTCCAATCCCCTCTCAAGCAGGAAACCCTATACCACTCCAGCCAGATGGCAGCCCAATTTCCTTTTGAATGTTTCAAGTGATGGGGCATTCACAACCTCCGTTGGCAAACCATTCCACTGGTTGATCACTCTCACTGTCAGAAAGTTCTTCCTTATTAACAGGTTGAATCTGGCCCTCTGGTGCCCTGAAAAATAGTGTGACTCCCCCCCCCCCCGTGGCAACCCCTCAAATATCTGTATTGCCCACAAGATCATATGCTGCAATGTCCTGCTTGTCGGCGACTACTTCAGCTTCAACCACAACACAAGAGCACACAACAGATTTAAACTTAATATTAACTGCTCCAAACTTGACTGTAAAAAACATAACTTCAGTAACCAAGTTGTCGAAGCGTGGAACTCATTACCTGACTCCATAGTGTCATCCCCAAACCCCCAATTCTTTACCCTTGTATTATCCACAGTTGACCTCTCCAGATTCCTAAGAGGTCAGTAAGGGGCGAGTACAAGTGCACTAGAGTGTCTTCCGTCCCCTGTCCTATTGCTCTCCTATATCTCCTATACCTTTCTTCTATTCCTATATCTCTTCTTCTATTCTTTCATTGATATGTTCTATTCCTATAACTTCTCTATTCTTTCTTAGATATATTTTACTATGAGTATCTCCTCTATAACCTCCATCATGTATTTTACTATGTGTATACCTACTAAAACCCTCATTGTGTATTGAACAAAATCAATCAATCAATAAATAAAATAAATAAAATAAGCAGGAAACCCTATACCACCCCAACCAGATGGCAGTCCAATTTCCTTTTGAATGTTTTGAATGATGGGGGGTTCACAGCCTCCCCTGACAGGCTGTTCCATTGGTTGATCGCTCTCATGGTCTGAAAGTTCTTCCTTATCTCCAGGTTGAATCTCTCCTTGGTCATTTTCCATCTGTTGCTCCTGGTCTGACCCTCTGGTGCTCTGGAAAATAGTGTGACCCTCTCCTCTCCATGGCAACCACTCAAATATCTATATACTGCTATCATGTCCCCTCTGGCCTTCCTTTTTACTAGACTATCCATGCCCAGTTCCAGCAACCTCTCTTCGTATGTCTTGGTTTCTAGCCCCCTTATTCTAGTTACTATTTTCTGTACTTTCTCTACTTTCAATGTCCTTTTTGTAGTGGGGCAACCAAAATTGAATGCAGTACAGTACTCTAGGTGTGGTCTGACTAGGGTATCATAGAGTGGTATTAGTACCTCCTTAGTCTTGGAGTGCATTTTCCTGTTGATGCAGCTTAAGATTGTGTTGGCTTTTTTAGCCGCCGCTGCACTTTGCTGGCTCATATTTAGTTGGTTATCCACCAAAACTCCGAGATCTGACAGTCGCTGCTGTTGAGCGTGGTTTCTCCCAATTTGTATGCGTGTCTTAGGTTTTTCTTACCTAGGTGTAAGATTTTGCTTTTTTCAACATTTGTTAGTTTGATCCCACAGTACTAATCTAGCTAGATCTTTCTGTATTTTGAGCCTATCCTCTGGGGCAGTGGTTTCCAAACTCGTCCACTTTAAGACTTGGGCACTTCAACTCCCAGAATTCCCCAGGCAGCAAAGCTGGCTGAGGAATTCTGGGAGTTGAAGTCCCCAAGTCTTAAAGTGGGCGAGTTTGGAGACCTCCGCTCTGGGGTATTGGCTGTAAATACAATTTGGCTTTCCCCATTGACCTTACTTATCAGAAGCTGGCTTTTTTTAAAAGGTGATCACATGACCCCGGGAGGGTAAGTACATGCCAGTCACCCAAGTTTTGATCATGTGACCATGGGACTGCAATGGTTGTTAAGTGTGAAAACTGGTCATAAGTGAAGGGTTTTTTCCAAGCTGAAGACTACCTTTAAAATCTTCTTCCTCCCATCAGTCTCTTTCGCAGCAGTTATTCCATTTTTAAAATAGCTGTGTTGTGGTTAGCTCTGGCCCAGCTCCTGCCCCAAGGAATGTGGAGGTGGATGTGGGGGAGACATCCACATGCCGCAGTCCTGTTTTGCTCCCAGTAGAATCTGTCAACAAAGTCTCCTGTGACCAAGGAAGCGTGAGTGACAGGGACTAAGGGAGTTTGGCAGGCAGCCCAGGAGGAGATCAGTCATCTGTATCATCCCTGGATTCTGAACAAGAATTAATGACACATACACGTATGCGTACAGTGATGTATAGGAGACAACAACTGAAGGATTATTACAAGAGAAAATGAGGCCACCTGTGGTTGGGTGGGGCTACTGTAATTAGTGCTACAGATAAAAGTGCAGCCTGGTGTTTTAGCCTCATGGCAGTTTATCTGATTCATTGTTTCGTCAAGATCGTGGTTTTTGCTCTTCAGGATTGTGTGAGTGGACTCTCTGGACTTTAGAACTGGACTCAATTTCCCAGTTATTGGGTGAGCAATTGGACTGCATTTAACCTGTGCCTTGTGTGTACCAGAAAATCCCTTTGACATTTAAAAAGGGAGCTGTTTCTGTTTTTCTGTTTATAAAAACTTTTGGGTTTTCCTTTTATTGTGTGGCGTGTGTCTTCCTGGACTAATTACCCTGTAATTACAGGCGGTTGAGACACACCGGCAGAACAACTTTGGTTGGCTTTCAATGGTTGTTTCTTAATTTATTTCACATTTCTCAGTTATTTCAAGAACAAAGAAACACTTGTTGAGTTGGACAGTTGGGTTTATGCCGGTCTTTCCACCCCTTTTATCCCAGCAGTTGAATCCCAAACCGTTTTTAATGTCTTGCCTCCCCCCCCCCCAAGTGAGCTGCATGATTTAACCAAGGCCATTTTGCAGGTTTTCTTTAACTTTTCTGAATTTCAGAATTAAACTCCCATTCCCACTCCCTTGCAAACACAGCAGGGTTGGATCTGCAGAGGATCTGTGATGGGGCTGGCTCAAGCTGATCTCCATACCCATTATGCCAATCAATGCTCTCCCCCCACCAAACCCCCCCCCCCCCATCTCACCAAGGATTGGT